>NW_028251235.1:0-169605 GCF_964263255.1 Lissotriton vulgaris
GAACCCAACAGCATGACTTCTCTTTTGTCTCTGTTCAGTTTTAAGCAGTCTGCAGCCAGTGATTGATCTGTTCCATACAGTGTTTGAACCTGGTGGCTGTCTCTTTCGCATTGTTTGCAATTGATACCACTATTTGGGTGTCGTCTGCGTCCGAAACTGGTGCCACGTATAGATTGAATAGAGTAGGACTTAATGACGACCCCTGGGGTACCCCGCAAGGGGATTTAAAGGATTTAGATTTGGCCTCTCCCAGCTCGATAGAGAAGGTCCTGTTACGTAGGTATGAAGCCAGCAGAGTCCGAGCTGTCTTGTGCACTCCAGCTTCAGCGTGACGTATGAGGAGAGTGTTGTGGTTTACCGTGTCAAAGGCCACTGAGAGATCTAGCAAAATTAAGGCGGCCTTTCCTCCTGCGTATAGTTATTATTATCATTATTATTAAAACAGTTTTGTATAGCGCATGGTTACCCTAGAGCATCCCAGCGCTTAACCAAACAGAGTAACAATTTAAGTGAGTGAGAGGCAGAGCAGCTTAACAAAAGAGAAAAGTTTTCAATTGTTTACGAAAACGCAAAAGGCATGGCTCAGAACGCAAACCTAGGGGGAGTGAGTTCCAGAGGGTTGCAACCTTTACGGAGAATCTCCTCCCTCCTGAACGGGCTTTTTTGACCCTAGGGATCTTAAGTAGATGTTGTTGGTCTGAGCGTAGTGTTCTACTTGCCTTATACGGGGTCACCAGCTTTTGAAGGGCGGGAGGGCCTTTACCTTGCAAGATTTTACGTGCGAGGCAGAGAGATTTAAATTTCACCCTTTCTCGCACTGGCAGCCAATGCAGCGCCCTCAGTGCGGGTTTGGCCGATCGCGACATAGGGATGTTGTAGAGCATTCATGCTGCCTCATTCTGAACTTGCTGTAATTTGTTCAGAGTGATCTCAGGGGCACCCAGATAGATTGCATTACTGAAATCTAATCTTGATATAATCAGGCCCTGGATCAGAAGCTTCCGAGATAGAAATGGAAGCAGAGGCAGCACTTTGCGCACCGATCGGAGAAGGCCGAAACAGACACCAGCCAGTTTGGTAGCCTGGGTCCTGAAGGAAAGATCTTGCTCCAACCAAATACCAAGGCTCTTGATCTCAGCCTTGGGTTTGGGAGGGGATCCCAGACAGCTAGGCCAGGCAGACCGGGGGAGTGAGGGACTTTTCCTCCCCATCAGCATTATCTCCGTTTTTGAACCGTTCAGCTTTAGTGCTGATTCCCCCATCCAGGTATGGACTTTGGATAGGCAGGAATGTAGCACCTTTTCCGTGGCCTGGGACAGGGCAAACACCAGCTCGGTGTCATCGGCATAGCTCACGATTTTAATGTTAAATGGAGCCACCACATCCTCCAAGGGGGCCATGTACACATTGAATAATGTGGGGCTCAAAGAGGAGCCCTGAGGCACTCCACAATGGAGGTGGGTGGATACCGATCGTGCGCCCCCTTCCCAGACCTGAAAGGTCCGGTCGCTGAGAAATGACCTAAACCATTTCAGCGCCATCCCCCTCACTCCAGCGTCTGACAGCCGTTGAAGTAACACTCAATGGTTAACAGTGTCAAACGCTGCACTAAGGTCCAGGAGGATCACTGCCACTGATCCTCCTGAATCCAAAATGCAACGTGCCTCTTCCGCGACTGCCAGCAAGGCGGTGTCAGTGCCTTGACCCGGGCGAAAGCCTGTTTGGGAACTTCTCAGTACACCGTTGGACTCAAGGAAATTGGATAGCTGGAAGTTAACCAATTTTTCCGTGATTTTACTAAGTCCCGGAAGTAACAAGATGGGCCTGTAGTTCGCCATGTCAAGGGGGTCAAGGCTTGGTTTTTTTAGGAGGGATTTTACTATTGCACCCTTCCAATTGGGTGGCACCACGCCGGTGCCCAACGAGGCATTGATTACCTCACTGATAGGTTCCACAATGGAAGGGGCGACCAGTTTGAGAATCCTCATGGGGACTACGTCACGGGGAGAGCCGCTCTTAACGGACACCAGGACCTTAAGAACTTCGTCCTCAGAGACTGGTCCAAGAGAATCCAGGATCTTCAGGGGTCTTCCCCCGTCCTCAAAGGGCTCAGCTCCTATGTTAATTTGGGGCAGGGTAGTCAAAAAATTTTCAATTTTAGTGTGGAAGTACTCTGCTAGATCATTGCATTTTTCTTCCAGGTTATCCGTGGAGGCAGGTGGTGTAGGGACCCTCAAAAGCTCCTTGACCACTAGAAATGTTTCTCTGGAGGAGTTGGAGGCGTTGCTGATTCTCTCCTCCAAGAATTGAGTTTTGGCGCACCGGATGGTGAATTTGTAATTCCTTATCGCCACTCGGTATTCGGTCTTACAAGCTACTTCCCAATTCCTCCTCCAGGCACGTTCTAGTTTTTTACAGGCCCTCCACATAGCCCTCAGCTCTGGCGTGTACCACGGAGCGGAGCACGATCTTTTCTCCCTCCTTCCTGCTGATCTTAAGGGGAGAACGGAGTCGAGTGTATTAGACATCCAATGCAGAATTCTGCTTCCGCCCGTACTGGGTCCTTCGCTAGTGAGGGGCGCAAGCCCTCTAGACTGCGTGACAGGTTTTCCACAGACAGCCTAGACCAGGGTCTTTCAGGCGCACAGACACTAATGGAGGGGGTACTCTCCGGCTCGGTTTGCCAGGCAAAGGGGACCATAAAATGGTCCGTCCACGGAAGAGGGATCGGGGAGGCTGCTTTCATTGTGGTGATGTTTGTAAAAATAGGATCAAGTAAATGACCCTTATTATGGATAGCCTCCAGGTTTATAAGATTAACCTCACAGGTTTTTAGGTCACATTGAAGGGCTGTCGCCGACCGGTCTTCCTGGTCATCGAATTGAAGATTAAAATCTCCCAAGGTAATGAAGTTTGTCACAGAAGCGGCAAGAACCATTACCGTTTCCATAATAGAGCCTATGAAGTTTCCATTACTTCCTGGAGGACGATAGACTAATAACCCAGACATCGCTACAATAGGTGAAATTTGGAAGGAAAACTTACAGCTCTCACAGTCCTCCACCTCACCATTTTGGGCTCTGCATACCAGCGAGTTCTTATACAGGATAGCAACACCTCCCCCTCGACCCACCGGTCGGTCCTGAGTGTAGATTAGGAAACCAGGAGGAAGGGCGTTCACTATATCCGCTTCTGAGCCTTGCATAAGCCATGTTTCTGTTAAAAACAGAATGTCTAACTCATGTTCCTGAATAAGGAGGCTAACCTCCAATGAGTGCCTCGGAAGAGATCTACAATTCAGAAGGGCTGATCATAAAGTGTTCTTTGTCACTACTTGATTAGGGGGGCTACATAGTGCACAGTGTGTGAATGGTTCAGTGCCCTTATGCACTAATGTACAGTGCGAAGATGTTAGGGGGCGAAGACGAAATAGTTCAGCACACGAATATGTGGTTGCAGAACTTACTAAATTAGGCAGGGTGGCTGGCCCTAGGCCCGGACGGGCGCGGACGGGCACGACTCTGGCACGACTCTGGCACGACTCTGGCACAACTCCGGCGCAGGTCCGGCGCGTCCGCTGTACGCGTCCGCTGCGCGGAGTCATAGCTGTCCTTTATGAACGCTGCTAGATCGCGTCACTCACCAGCCCACACCCAATATGGCCACCAAAGTCGGAAGAACCAGCCCTCGGCGTCTGTACTCGGCCGAGAGCTGTCCGGGGGCAGAGGGAGGGGGGAGAAGGTACACAGAGCAAAGGGGAACACAAAGGGAGTCTCTGCACGCTTTTTAGATCAAGCGTCAGAAACACAAACTGTTTAAAAGCATTAAAACGCTAAAAAGCGCAAAGTACAGAGGAGAGACCTCCCGGCTTCCGCCTCAGGAGGGAAAGTTAGCTGCTGTTGGAAACGCAAGCACTGGCTCTCAGGACCCTTTATGAGCGCTGCTAGAGCGCGTCATCCACCAGCCCACACCCAATATGGCCGCCAAAGTCGGAAGAACCAGCCCTTGGCGTCTGTACTCGGCCGAGAGCTGTCCGGGGGCAGAGGGAGGGGGGAGAAGGTACACAGAGCGAAGGGGAACACAAAGGGAGTCTCTGCACGCTTTATAGATCAAGCGTCAGAAATACAAACTGTTTAAAAGCATTAAAACGCTAAAAAGAGCAAAGTACAGAGGAGAGACCTCCCGGCTTCCGCCTCAGGAGGGAAAGTTAGCTGCTGTTGGAGTACACTCCTGAGCTCCTCCGTAGCTATCACTAATGCTGTTTCTGTTCCGTGCTCTTCATGGAAGCCGAATTGTGAATGATCTAGTATTTGCTTCTGTGAGGAATTGAGACAGCTGTCTGTTCAGAAGCTTTTCAAGAACTTTAGCAGTGAATGGAATTCTTGCGATAGGTCTGTAATTTCCTGGTTCTTGTGGGTCTGAGCTGGGTTTCTTAAGTAGCGGCAGTACTGAAGCTTTTTTCCATGCATCAGGAAAGTGACTGGATTTGATTATTTCTGAGAAAGCAAGCCTAATTGCTCACTCAGCAGGTCAGCAAAAAGGTGCATCACCTTAGGTGGACAGGGGTCCGATGGGCCCCCGGATTTCTTGACCTAACCACTTGGAGTATCTGTTCAGTGGAAGCAGGCTGAAAGTGGAATATGTGGTCCTGAGTGTGGGGTGAGATCTCATCCTATATTTTTGTGGTGTGTGGGATCCCCTGACCCCTTGGAGGACTCGTAAACTGCAGAAACTTTATCTACAAAGAACTGGCCCAGATTGTTGCAAAAATCTGAACTCAGTTCTATGCGAGTGAAGCAATTTGTTCTAGTTAATTTTTGGACTGTGGAAAAGAGTTCTTTGCTGGAGTTTTCTGCCTCTTCTATTTTTTGAGTAAAGTATTTGCTTTTTTCTGTCAGTATTAGTTTTTTGTAGATGGCCAGTGAGGTTTTGTATTCCTCTTTTGGTCCTTGCTCGTATTTTGACCTCCATCTTTTTTCAAGCTTTCTGCATTGTTGTTTTTGTAACTTTAGTGAGTTCAAAAATCAAGGTTGTGATGGGGTTTTTCTCCTTATCGAGTTATTTTTTTGTGGGGACTGCTGCTTTAGTGGCCACGTGTATCTAGCTCGAGATTTGGTTTGTGGCTGTATTGCAATCTTTGTCAAGCTCTGAGGTAGACCTTATTAGATGTTCTTTTGGCCAATTAAGGTAGGTAATGTGTTTGTGGGATGGCGCCGATGTCTCTGAGTCGTTCCCTACATTTATTGCAAATAATATTGCCTTGTGATCAGACCAGGGTACCAGTAAAATCTCAAGTGCCCTAATGTACTTGTTGGATGTGAAAATTTCATCGAGTATGTGCCCTGCCTCATGGGTGTTTTGCTTCACAATTTGCTCCATGTCTAGGTTTGCGAGTGCATCTGACAGCAATGGACCGCTAGAGTCTGCGCTATTCTCTAGATGCAGATTAAAGTCACTTAGGACTGTAAAATCCGCAATCCTCACACTATTTGCCAAAAAAGGGCTCTGCAGTTGTGTCAGAGGTGTTTTAGCCCTTGGAGGTCTGTAAATCAGAAGGCCTCTGAAGGTGTCGTTGTTGGTGATGTTTATTCGGAAGTGCAAGATCTCGCAGTCTGGGCTACTACTCTGATTTATGCCAGTGGTTCCTAATTCATTCCTGTATATGATGGCCAGGCTCCCCCCTTTTTCTTCTTGTCAGCTCTGATGATTGAGTAGCTTTCTGGGATTGCCAGTGCTAGATCGATGTCCAAGGCTTCGTCCGCCCATGACTCTGTGATGAAAAGCGTGTCAAGGTTTTGGGTTTCTAATAGTTCTGCTGTCTCTAAATTGTGTTTAACAAGTGACATTAATTATCCCTGCCCTGATGGTCTTGGTGGCTGGCCTGATGTTCTTGGTGCTTAACATTCTGTGTTTTGGTCTGTATAACATTTAAAGGTAGATGACATGTAGGTCATGATTTGGCTAGTCTCAGTGCTGGTTGTGGAGGACAGACCATCTCTGGCCTGAGCGCAAGTAGCTCAAGGCTGGAAAAATGTATCCTCTTTGGACCTGTCGAGGAACGTGTAGGGGTTGTGGCCCTAGGCCCGATCCAGGTGCGGACGGACGCACAGGATGCAGGGATTGGTTCTTTTCCATGTAACCCTAATGTCACCACGGTTCCAAGGCAGCCATCCAGGGTAACGTACAGCAGTTGGTCCCCCACTGTGGCTGAGGAGTACTGAATAAACCTGTGTTTCTTCTGTATCCTGTGTGATACCTCATTATTGTGTCAGCTGGTTACCGTTACACTCTGGCTACTTCATCAACTTTGATTATTTCTCCTCAGATTCATCTGATCCACTAGCACCATCATCTCTACCATTTTGGATGAGATTGTGTGTCTTCTATCTTTGGCTGAAAAAATACATACTTTTTCCTGCTTCTAAATGGACACTATCTCCTAGAACGCTCTGCTGTACAACTGTTACTATATTCCTCATAACAGAAGGAACAGAGACCATTCCCTGGTGAACATTTCAGCTGTTCCAGTTTGTGATTGGATTGTTCGGATAGGATATTGTGTGATGTATATGACCTTACAGACATTTTACAAATTCTATATTTGTTTAAATTATCAATGAATGACATCATCATCCCTAGTACTATCACTGATGACTGGGATAATGACACAGTGCATGAAATGGTAGAATAGCTAAGGCAAAAGACAAACAGATGATGGAGGGAATGGAGAGCAAATCAAACATTCACCCCCAGTCAATATATCTGGGTAAAATCCATTGTTCTTTTGCTCACCATGCCACCCCAGTTTAGACCTAGCTGTATGCAAATCAGTCTTGACCCTGTTCCTTATGGGAACAGTCCAGCCTGAACTGCCAGGCAAGCCAAGCAAAACATCGATGGATTTAGACCCACATCTCTGTCCTAGGTGAATGTATGGCATTGTTCTGAATTCTGTCCATCAATTGTTCTTCTTGCAGAATAGCGAGGGCATGCTACTGCGTTTTCATCTGCTGAACTGTACGAAGGCACACCTAATAATTTCAACATTGCAGTAATCATTTTTTGCTGTTTTTAATTACACACAATGGGAACATTGCCCCACACCACCAAGGAGTTCTTCAAACATAGTTGTGCAGAAGTTTTCTTATTTTTCTGGTTATAATAGATTAGACCCAGTATCTTATTATTATATGCCTGCACCATCACCTGCAAACAAAAATATGGGGCTCGATTCACAAAAGTAATCTGAGACAAAATCCTAACTTTATGACTTACGGTTAAGAATCCTAACTTTACTACTCCTAAATGCCTTTTGTGAATACCGAAAGTCAAAAGTTAGGATTTAGTCTCCAATTACTTTTGAAAATCGGGCCCATGGTAACAAACACCAAGCTAATTTATTCTGCTTTCTTTCTTTAAAAGCTATCCACATAAGGGTTTGACTTTGAAGAGACACTAATGATATCAAATCAGTTTGGAGGACACAAGATTGGCAAGTTCAGGGGAACAAGGCTTTGCTTAGAGCATGCTTTTTACCACAACATAAGATTTTCCTGAACACAACTGTGCAACAACAAACATCATGTCTTGGTTTAGGAAAGATAAAGGTTTTGAATACATCATGCATTCCCACATTTGCAAGTTTTCAAAACTGGCAGCAGTTTACAAAATACAAGTAGAAGTTAGAAAACCTACCTTTCACTGTTGCTGAGATGCAATCCACAGGTTGGATAATCCATGGATTTATTTCTCTGCCGTTTTTGATGTCTTATTTCCAATACTGCTGAGTGCACTATCAAGTGGGCAGACATGAAATGTTAGGTGAAGGGTATGTTTATGAGTATTGGGAATTACCTGTTACATTCCAGGGTCATAATAAGGAAACTGCAGTTTTTCTCCTTGGTTTCAGCTGTGAGAATGCTGTAAATGGTTCCTTGGTGTACAAGAAAGTTTCACTCCATGGGGTTTGAACATGTCTGTAGTAAACGTATCTTGCTTCTAGAAAAGTTTCCAGGTGGCCATGATTTGTCCGGTTTTTAGATTATTCTGGAATGGAAGTTATTTGATGTTGAACGATCAGGGTTGCTGCGGTACGAGACTCGGCAAAGCCGATCATGTCACGGGTTCTTCCTGGGTCACTTGCTGTACTCAAGCACTGTTTCCACCTGCCCATACAGATAGGGAGGTGACGCTTTGGTCTTTGATAAAGCTTTTAAACGTGCACTTTGATGCCCTGAGCTTACTGAAAGCCTTACTGTTTCAGAAAGATGTAGACTTGACATTTGCAAAGGAGATGCTTGATATTCAAGTTGAAAGGTCCTTTTTGGAGATACACAAGAGTGACTGATAGAAAAGGTTCTGTATGTGTTGCCACAATCCCTTGGGGAGAAAGGGTTGCCATGCACTGAGGTTGCCCAAACAATGTGTTACCTTACTAAGGGTACTTATGGTGGCACAGTGAGCAAGCAGGTATATTGGCCAACATATACTAAGGGGGTGCATTGAATCAGACTGGCACCATCCCAACATTTTTGTGGTCCAACAAACATATAGTTACTACAGATAAAGTGCAAACTGCATGACATTACTTTGGGGGAGAGAGCAGAGGTTACCTTAGTGTCCCTATGAGAAAGAGAGATGGTGCCAAAAGCCCAGATGCCTTAAAATACTTATAGAGACACAGGAGCCAGTATGAATATTGCCATACCTTATACATTCCACCAGGTCATAGTCGCAGACAACCTTGGGAGCCACTATCCTTTGAGTGGGGTTTCTCATGTTCTCCTAATGATGTTGTGAGCCTTGTAATGCCTGTAGATTATCTATTCGGCCATGACCTAGAGCACACTCCCCAAAAGGAAGTGGAGCCCAGGTCATACCTGTAGATGTTATTCTTGCTTGAATGGGTCTGTATGATGAAAAGGTTACCGGCTGCCTAAGAGGGGAGTCAAGGAAACCTGAGCATCTAGAGCCCAGAGCTCTCCGAGATCGTTGAACAGGCTGAAACAAGATGAAGGAGAGGAAGCAGGATGGCACCTTACTGGTGGATATCAAGAGGCCAAGAACCTCTTAAGGGTGCTCCACATACACTACCTCAAACCACCCTCTTTGAGTTCTGAAGTCATCATCCTTTTGGTTACAGATGACAGAGTGATAGAGGAGATTACACCTCTGCCTGACCTGTTGTCTTACAAGTATGATGAGGAGTCAGTAAACTATGTTAACTTCTCACCTACTCTGACCCCAGAATTTCAGAATAAGCTGTTGTCAATTACTAGGGCAGTTTTCGTTTCAGTTCTCTCACCCCTGGGCTGACATATTTGTGTACCCACATCATAGATACTGGAGACAGTATGCTATCAAAAGCAACATTTGCAGGCCAGCGGATAAGCTGAGGGCTAATATCAAGGATGAGGTCTTCAATATGCTGGCATTAGAGGCGTTGACCCCTCCAACAGATACTTGTCCAACCCAGTTGTGCTGGTACCCAAAACTGCCCCACTGGCCATCAACCCAGCACTTAGGTCCTATCTGGACTACTGTGGACTCAACTCTGTCACTAAGACAGACTCTTACACCATCCCCCAAGCTGATGGGCTCATAGACAGACTGGGAGCTGCCAAGTTCATTAGAATCGTTGATCTCACATTAGGGCACTGGCAGATTACTCTGGCAGAGGGGGCACAAGAGAGATCAGCATTCTATGCCCCAGAGGGCCAAATGATGATGGACCTTGGATTAAAGGTTGCCCCTGACACCTTTCTGAGGTTGGTGAAATGGTCCTGGCTGTGAAGGAGGTATTCTATGCCTCCTACCCGGATGACATAGCTGTCTTTAGTTCCAGTTGGAAGGAACACCTGTACCATCTCCAGGAGGTGAAAAAGAATTATCCACAGCGGATCAGACAATCAGCACCTCTATTTTCGAACGTCCCTCCAAATGTTCAGTCTTTGTTGTGCGTACAACCTCCAGGACCTGCTGCGGTTTGGTCCCACTGGAAATCCAGATGAAGAGTTTAAAGAAAGAATGGAGGCAGCACCAAGCATGAAGTAAAACAGGACCACGTTGTATCAAAAAATATATTTTCTTTTATTTTCTCATTTTTAAGACAGCCAGGAGGTGCTTTAGGCCTTGCAGCAGGCCGGTCTCACTATCAAGATCAGTAGGTGAAGAGTACATAGTGTATCTGGACCACATGGTAAACAAGAGCAAGGTGCAGCCACTCCAGACCAGGATTGAGACTACTCTGACCTAGTAACCCTTGCCCCAAAACACAGACTGAGGTGAGGCCTTTCCTGGGTCAAACCAGATATTACAGGAAGTTTGTTACATGTTATGACACCATTGTTGCCCCCCTGACTGAGCTGACATCTAGGAAGCAGCCCAAATAGGTGATCTAGACAGAGGCCTCCCAGAAACTCTTTGACTTCCTCAAGGGGAACATGTGTACAGTGCCTGTGTTCAAGGCCCTTGACTTCTCCAAGAAGATCATTTTGCAAACAGACGCATTAGAGCATGGTGTAGGGTCTGTCTTAACACGGTTAAATGAGGAGTCCAAGACCAACCTGTAGCTTTCATTAGCAGGTGGTGATTTCACTGGGAACAGAGGTTGAGCAAAATTGAGAGGGATGACTTTGCTGTCATCTGAGCACTGAAGAAACTAGGAATGTGTTTGGGACTCACGTCTGGGTTCTGACAGACCACAGGCCCCTCAGATGGCTCATGCAAATGAGGAGTGACAATCTCAAGCTATTGAGGTGACCTATCTCTCTACAGTTAATGGATGTTATGGTGGAACACCATCCTGGGTCAGATCATGCTGATGCTTTTTTCAGGTTCTTTCACGTTAGAAATGGGAACTCATAGAAGATTGGATAGATCTTCCCACTGTCAGCAAAAGGGGACACGAGTTAGGCCTGTGAACCTTATGGTGTGTTTTCTCCAAACTTTGCTTTACTCCACCATTTTTGCTGATCTTGTTTTTTTTGTTGGCCTTAGGACTCTTTGCACTTTACCACTGCTAACCAATGCTGAGGTTCTTGTGCTCTCCCCTTTAAACAAGGTGCAATTAACTGAACCCACTAGGCACATTTAATTAACTTATAAGTCCTCAATAAAGTAGTGTTACATGTACACAGGACCTGAAAAATAAATTCTACTAGTGGTCGTGCAGCACTTATTGAGCCACCCGCGCAAGTGCCTCTTGTAAACACGTCGCAGGGCAGATATTGCAGGCTAGTGTGCAGTTTCAAACTGCCATTTCAACCCTGCAGAAAACATTTAGTCAGGCCTAAACCTTCCTTTTTAAACATATGCCATCCCTTGGTTAAGCTCTAAATAGCCTGTATGGCTGTATTCAGTGCATTTAAAAATGCTCTACTTTTATGTTTTTGTGTCCAGCTAGTGGAAAAACTCTTTCATTTGTTTTTACTAGTGCAAAGCCTGCCTCACCCATAGGAGAACCTTACGTCAACTTTATTAAATAATAAATTTCAATTGGGAAGAGGTAGAATTTAGAGGTGGGTGGACCTCGCAGCGTTTCACTGCATGGAATTCCGTGGAGTTACATGACAGCTCAGTGAGATTATGCGCTGTTCTTCAAAGGGGCGGTATTAGGCACTGCTTGCGCTGCTTTTTTAGCACCAGGAACTTGTTCCATGCTGACAAATCCATACAAATGGAACCACATAGCATACCAGAGAGCTCTGCTTCTCAAGTTGATTTGCTGCCACCTGAGTAAATTTTGCATCTGTGCTGCAGTTTTCTGACCATGAACCACTGTGACTGCCCGTGACCACCTGAGTTACGGAAATCTCGTCAGGTGCCCTCCTAGAAATCCAAAATCATGCTAGGGGATGACAAATCTCACTTGCCAACTTACCATGTACATTTTGGTGTCTACAGAATTGTAATTTAAAACACTCTTTAATGAAAAAGTTGGATTTTAAGCTACAATTCTGAAAATGCCAATTTGAGAAAGCTGATATTTTCTTGTTGTAATCATTGGTGCCTGTAGCCTGTGTCCTGGGTCACATGACTAGCTTTAGCTCGTAGTTCTTCTTTGTGTATTGTACCCTGACAAAGAGATAAAGCAGTTTAGGTATTGGCAGGATGGGCTATCTCTGACATGATGAGGGTTAGGCACTGTCACCTACCACACATCACAAGGCTCTGCTTGAGCACACTCACAAAATGTTTGATACTCGTCTATTGCGACCCCAGACAAGCTGGGGCCAGGGCAGGGAAGCAGGAAATTCCAAACACCTCTGGGGATTGAACCTCCATAACCTTCTAATACTTCAAAGTAGGCACCAGGTATTAATGATGGACCCTCAGATCCAACTCTGCAGCACACCTCTGGACCTAGTGAAGAATCAGAAGGGCTGCTATGCTGCTCTGCCAGAAAAGAGCTGCTACTCTATTGCCCTGATGCCTTGCTACCTCGCTGCCTAAGTGAGAAGGAAGAGACCTGCATCTCAATCCCAGCATCATAGGAGTGACTCCAATGGCTAGTTGGGATGGCCTCCTGATCAGAGCCTGGGGGACAGGAAAGGCTCCAGCCATCTTGAGCCCTGCACCAGGACCCTACTTGCGAGGAGGCCTGCCCTTCAAGCAGAGCCATCACAGTCTTAGACCCTTGGAAATAGGCCTGAAGGTGTACTGCCAGCCCAGCTGTAGACCTGTTATGTAGAATCAACACAATGTAATGCATATCCTCACGGCTTCACTTCGGGAACGCCCACTGCATGATGCATCCCCAACGCAGGACCTCGGACTGTGCCCACAATCTCCTTGGAACCTCTGCTGCACGATGCATCCTCGACACAGGACTATGCATCACAAGCGCCTCATCAACAGCTTCCCTGACTGTGATGCAGAACCTTGCATCTCAACCTCACAGCTCCTCTGAAACCCTTCTGCACAGTTTATCCTTAATGCCTGATCTTGCAACACTCCACAACCAGGATTTAATGCACTCTTCGTCAGCGTGCTTAGCGTGGTCCCTGTATCTGACTCATCCTTCTTCGCGATCCACTTGACCTTGTGACTTTGTCCTGGTTCGACGCAACCAGGTAGCCCCATTTGGCTATTAGTGCTTCTAGGGACTAATTTTACTTGTAACGTCATTCTGGTGTAAAATAATTTATTAATTCTGCTCTATTTTTCGAAATAATTTTTTCTTGTTTTATTTTTCCACTTTATTACTGTTTGAAGTGTAGCATAAATGCTTAAACATTGCTCTAAACTAAGCATGACTGCTTTGTGCCAAGCTACCAGAGGATTAAGCACTATTTAGTTTTGGTTTTCTTGTGACTTGACTGTGACCGGAATCTTAGTTGCTACTTTAGTGGCGTTTTATGCCCCTCAACCCGTCGCCCAATTTCCAATAGCCCAATTTCCATCAGGCACCCTACGTCTTTGAAAAAAAGGACCATTTTATACCTGCTTACTGCAACCAATATCTTTTTGTTGTCTCTTTAACATTATCACTGTACAATATAAAAAGAAGAATATTCACTAAAAACATAACAACAATAGGCACAATAAAAAACAAGCAAAACGTCAACAAATCATAAGGAGGATTTCATAAAACATTGTTTCGAGTAACATTAGGATATACAATAAAAATAAGACACCACACATGGGCTGAAGAATACAAATCTACAATCGAATCTCTTTCAACAGACCTTACAAGCCATCCTTAAAAAGCATAGGAGTCTACAGTAGAGGCCTACATTTGTAAATATAAAAATGCCACCCAACAATTATTAAGTCTCTCCTCATGCAATATCAGAACAAGCCAGCTAACTTGTACAGGTCAGTTGAGGTGCCAACAAATTTATAAAATGCATGAGGGTTTGATTGGATAGAGGTGGGCAGTGTTTTATTAGCGTACCAAATACCCATTCCGTGGGAAATTATAGATGGTGAGTAATGTCCCCTCTAAATCTAGTTAAAAGATTCAATTTGCAAACAATATACATAGATCAAAGCTCCAAAGGCTGCCCTCGAATGAGTGGCACTTCAACTGCAGCATGCACTAAAGCCTTTATTTGGTACAGGCATGCTCCCACAAGCAGACTCCATGGTCCGCTTCAATGCTGATCAGCCTGACGCGTTTTGGGGATTAGTTATCTTTTTTCAAAGGCTCACCAATTAAGTGATGTGCCTTCTCTTGTTTTGGTGGAATTAATAACCAAAAGTGGAACAAATGACTTTAAAAAGCTTGCAGTAAGATGCAGGATATTCATTAACATAACCAGACCCTTTATTGATCATTAGCAGTTGAAGACCTCAAGGGACATAATCGGCCAATAAGACAACTGGAATTGATTTACAACTCAATCTGGGAGTGCCCTGCATTGATTACCTTAAGTAACTTTCCATTCTTATAAACGGTAAATAGGATGTGGGCGGTAGCACACAGCATGTTCAGCTCTGGGTATTTTAAAGCTTCAGTTGGTCCTCCTTCATGGTCAAGTCTTAGGGGTCATGTTATAATGAAAAACATGTTTTTTTAAAAACTTTCCTCTACACGAAAAGCAGCTAAACACCGTGCTTTGCTCTATGAACTAGATCAAAACGTGTTGTAAGATCTATAAATGCTACATACAAACTCCTTTATGCATATAAATATTTACTTGATGATATATGCAGATGGCATTGCTCCACCGTGGCAAGTCCTGTTGCAAATTTGCAGAAATTGTTAAATCCCATTAAAAGCTGCCCAGCTGTGGTTTATAGCCATCAACATTTTACATTTATGGTTTGAAAGCCTCCAGGGTCACACCGAACATCCTTTGTTGAAGACAGGACCCTCATTGTTTCAAACCAAGAACTAGGGATACCAGCAGAACAAGCATCAATGTGTATTATTCTTAGAAGAGGGGTCCACAGTTCCCAACCTTGATTAGAAATATCCATGGGAACTCCCTCAGGTCTGGTGCATTGAGTGAGGGATCATTCTTCAAAGCATCACTACCTTCTGCAAGAGTGAAGCTTAGGCTTACTTGGCTCTTCAGCCTGTCTCCATGAGGACTGCTATTACTGTAAATCGATGGTGTGCTCTTATTCTGGGCTCATTACACAGTCACCCTAATGTAACCCTGGATCTGAATTGATGGAAATGTGAGCCTGCCTCAAATGCAAACAATAAACATCGTCTTCACAGAGATTGCAGCAGGTTAATTGAATGGTGTATCTGCTATATATTGAATGACCATGCATATCAACTATGAATGATAAATAACAAATGTGTATCAGTCTGTAGATCATATCAGTTCCTCTTTCAGATGTTTTCAGTAAATGAGGCCCTAAACTGCAAGTCAGCAATGGCCTTACTGCACACAAGACTCATATTACCTTCAATGTAGTCTTAATTGGGGAAAGTGTTGCATAAAAAGGTTTTCTGCAGTGCAATGCCATAATCAGCATTTTGGTAGTGCAAATGGACACATTTTTTCATGATCTATTAGGGTTTTAACACATTCAAAATACAGTTTTACCCCGTTAGAAATCTAACATTGCTATATTCAAAATGCTCTAATATCACATGATTGTGGATAGCAAATGATCTGACCTACGCTGAATCATTGTCCTTTGAGTAACATTTTCCAAGAGATTTTACACTCCAGGTAGTTATTGTCCAGCTTGGAGTTAGAGGTTCCCAGTACGACCCTGAGGATCACAGAGTTCTAATAAAGAACTAACATCTTCACCTACTTCAGAGAATGTGCCTACACTGGGAGACATGTTTCTGTAGAAGACAGCTTTAGAATCATTCATTCTCCTAAAAAGAAAGATAAATATGTTTCTTATATTTCGCTGCTATAAGCGTCCTCCAAAACATTCTTTTCTATGTGTTGATACCAAAATTGAAAAGGAAATACAGGAACGCCTAAAGGTACATGAAGAGAAAATAAAAACGCGGAAAGCATGGAAATTTGTGCGCAACAAAGATGATTTTGAAAATGGCAAAATCTACACATTTGCCCGCAAGTTTGAAAATGCTAAAACCTGAAAATCAATCAAAAAACAACCCCAGCTGGTACTACATCAACAACAGTAGGTGAAGCGAGTAGTACAACACAGGAAACAGAAGCAGGGGCCAGTGAGACAGAATCTAACAGCAGCAATACCAGCAGTCTGTACTCAGATGAGGACCCCAGGGGAGCATCAGGTATGACAGAACCTCAACGTGTACTGAACCTGGGTGAAGAAGTTGATTTTTTAGTCAGCGCCCGCCTGCAAACACTACGCCCTCGCAATCGGCAAACACAACTTCAAAAAGGGCAAGAATCAACAGAAGCCGCAAACAACGCCGGAAAAAACATAAAACAAAACAGCAACAAAAAGAAAAAACAATTCTTGCGCAACAAGAAACAATAGGGACAAAGAACAACACTATTGTCAATTTATCAGCGGCGGTATTAACATCAGCAGAGGAGCAGTTGCTGAGTTTAGGTCTCACTTATTGTCCTATCTCAGACTTCAATTACACTTCCACCAGGATTGATGTCTTTCGATATATCCGCAAATTAAAACTGCGAAAGTTTTTGAATATCAAAGAAGGTCTTAATGAAATTGAGAGTAATATTATGAGTACACCCAAGACAGTGTTGGAAGCACGAGATGCAAGAGGGCTTCTTACACTACAACAACTGGGGGACTCTACTAGTAACATCAATGATAACACCAATTTGTCCCCTCAACAAGAATTAAGAGATGCAGAAATATATCAAATTGGAGCAGGAGCAAGTCCACTCAAGCCTGCTTCCAATTTTATTCCTACCATGCCAAGAGACGCTATCGATTGATTTCACGAGGTGGTCACGGCAGACCTCAAGAGATTGTATTACCAGGTCAAACATCGTAAGAGAATCAAAACATCCAAGGTACAACAATACTGGGCCCTAGTTAATAAATTGAAAAATGACCATCAAATTATTGTGTGCAGTTCGGACAAGGGAGGCAACATTGTCATCTGGCCCCAAGCACAAAACATTGAAGAAGCAAACAGACAACTTTCTGTCATTGTCTTTTATGAAAAGACAAGCATAAAACAATATGATCTGGCTAGAGAACAATTGAAGAAACTCCTTTTTAGATATAAGAGGGAAGGATTGATCTCTAGCGAGGAATTCAAATTTCTTCATGTGGAACAACCAGTTTTGCCCAGATTTTATTTGATTCCCAAAATACATAAAGGCAGGTCTCCTGTTCCGGGAAGACCAATCATCTCAGCCATAGACAGTGTAGCGGAACACCTAGCACAATACACTGACTATTTTTTACAATCCCTGGTTACCAATCTGCCGACATACATAAGGGATACAGGTCACTTTTCTCAAAAGTTAAAGAACATTGCATGGACAGATGATTGTTTACTGGTCACGTTAGACATCGAAGCCCTTTATACCAGCATAGACCATCGCAAAGGGCTTGGAGCGCTGGAATACTTTTTGAGTACAAGACCAGTGCATTGTTACAATCACAATAAGATGCTTGTTGAATTTGTGAGTTGGTGTTTATATCAAAACTATTTCTTGTTTGGTAATGATGTCTAAGTGCAGAAAAGGGGTGTGGCCATGGGGGCCTGCTTCTCTCCCAGCTGCGCGTGTTTACACGTTGGCTGGTGGGAGAAGCGGGTCCTCATGGAGACACACCATGCGATGTTCACAACAAATGTGGTTATGTGGGTTCGTTTTATAGACAATGTGTTTTTAATTTGGAGCGGGAGTGAAGAAAGTGTGAAAGAATTCATTAAGACACTTAACAATAATGAGGAAAATCTCAGGTTTACGCACAACATTAGCAATAAAGCAGTGGACTACTTAGATGTCAATGTCTTTCACAAAGCAGGCCAATTAGCCACCACCCTCCATAGAAAGGACATGTCTGGAAACTCAACCCTACATGCCACCAGTGCCCATCCTCATCACATCATGGACAATATCCCTTATGGTGAACTACTTTGGTTGAAAAGAATATGTAGCAGTGATGAGGAGTTGGCAGTTTGCACTACTGAAGCATTGGACAGATTCAGGGAAAGAGGATACAAAGATAAAATATTAAAAAGAGCGGTAAATAAAATGAAATTAAGACCTAGAGACACACTGTTTAAACCAGTGACCTCAAACACAGTTACCAGGGAAGATTCGGCTGAATCTACCATTAGGTTTATCACTGCATATAGGGCCAGATGTAGGTCGGTCGGTAACGGCCGAAAATCGGTATTTTCGGCCGTTACCGACCGGTATACATGATTTGGCATGTAGGGGCACAATTTTACAGAATCGGTAACTTTACCGATTCGGTAAAGTTACTGATTCTGTAAAATACCGAATCGGTATTTTTACCGATTTGGTAAATCTCTGATGTAGGTGGGACTCTTCTGAGCCCCAAAGGCCCTACAAAATCGGTATTTTACCACACAATCCTATTGTGTGGTAAAATACCGATTTCAGGTGTGCATGCACATGTGTGCATGCACACCTAGCCATGTGACAGACAGACATGCCCTTAGGGCATGTCTGTGTGCCACATGGCGCACATGCCTATTTGTGGGGTGCCAGAGGGTGTCAAAGTGACACCCCCTGCACCCTTGCAAAATTCGGTATTTACCGATTCTGTAAATACAGAATCGGTATTTCTGATTGATTCCTATGGGCTTTAAAGCCCATAGGAATCAATGGTAAATACCGATTCTGTATTTGCAGAATCGGTAAATACCGAATGTGACAGATTCGGTATTTACACATCTGGAAATACCTACATGTCAACCACATTGATTTACCGATTTTCAATTACCGAATCGGTAAAATTCGGTAATTGAAAATCGGTAAATCAATTTTACCTACATCGGGCCCATAGTTGCCAGGACAGGAAGATTCGGTCCATTCTAACTAAAAGTTGGCCTATATTGAAAATGGATGCGGTGTTATGTCAACATTTACCTGCTCTACCGAATATTACGTTTCAAAGGGGACCCTCCCTACGTACACATATCTCTAATCCTTGCCCAGAACTGTCCAAATAGAAAAATTGGTTCCCACCCCGGCTGGGGTTTTACAAGTGTATCAGTTGCAGGGCTTGCAAATTTGGAGTTAACACCCAATATTACAATACTCCATTCAGCCCGGTACCATTGCCAATAAAAGGTCATAACGGTTGCAAGACGGTTGCAAGACGGAGTATTCTGTTTATGTCCTGGCATGTACCTGCGGCCTGAGGTACGTGGGTAGTACCAGGCTTCCGGTGCATGCCAGGATATTGCAGCATATTCGGGCAATCGTCAACAATGATAGCTCCTACCCAGTAGCTAGACACTTTAAAAGTGTACATGGTAACAACCTTCAATGTCTCAGCTATTATGCCCTCTCCTCAGTGCCTAGAAGGGGAGGTGACCGGGATAGGATGCTACGGCAATTAGAATCTAGATTCTAAGGTACCTAACGGGCTGAACACTACGGAAGACCTGTATTATTTTCTGTAAACAATTAACATTCTTTCAATACAGGCACCGTAGTCAGTTTTTTGCCAGCATACCCTAGACCTAATGCAAAATTCTGTACAATGATTCTACTTAAGCCATCCACTAATACGCTAGATTTATACACAGTCTCTGTCCTACACCCAGAATTGACTGTTTTTGTTCTCTTTTTCATTAATAATATTTGTGCAGTGATGGATCTATGATTCTCCTGCATTACATAGGTTGCACTTTATACACGTACTTTGGGCAGGTCATACTAGTCATTTTAGAAGGGGTTGCCATCATAATTTGATGTCCCCAATGTTGGGTATTTTGTAAATACATGAAATATGCAGTGCATTACACGTGCAAGTTATAGTGAGTCCAACTAACTATAACGTGGGAATTTCAATGGTTTTATGTCAGTAAAATTTCCAGGTAACTATAACTGGTGTGAAACCTATGGTTTTTTCAGTGAATTTCAAAGGTTTTTTAACTGCTAATTCCTAACTATAACTGGTGTGAAACCTTTGGTTTTTTCTGTGAATTTTATAGGTTTTTTAACTGCTAATTCTTAACTTTTTATAGGGCTTCATACCTATGTACTTTTTAGTGAATTTCTAAGGTTATTTTTTCGCAAATGTCAATAGCTGAGAAAGGTATGTATTTATAAAAATGAACCCTGTATTGTATATTAATATAATATTTTTTTTTGAAGTATATTCATTTTTTTTTTAAATTTCACTTTGGTGCGCTTCCGGTGCGCGTACCGGTGAGCTCCCCGGTGCGCGTACCGGGGCGCGTTCCGTCAGCGCACTTTTTTTAAAAAAAGAAAAAAAAAATGAGAAAAGGAAAATGAATAAGGGAGCAAAAGAAGAGAAGAAAGAGGAAGAAGACTAAAGTTGAAGTTCTGGGAGAATGTGAATAGGTGATGAAAGTAAAAGGAAGGAGAGTAAAGGGGATGGGGAATGACAGGTAGTGACAGAACTAGAGAAAAGGAACAGCGGTGACAGAGGGAAACAAAATAGCAGTGAGTGTAAGTAAAGAGGAGTGAAAGAGGGTGGATAAAAGTGAATAAGGGTAAGACATGGGGAGTGATAGAGAGAAAGAACAGAGAGAGTAAAGGAAGGAGTGTCAGAAAGGGACTAAGTGAATCAGAAAAAAAAGGTAAGTGAAGGAGTTCAAATGAGCAGGGACACTGAAAGAAGTTGAATGTGGTAGGAAAGTAAGGAAAAGAGAAGTAAACATGGAGGATAAGAATAAGTGAGGGAAGCACAGTAAGGAATTAGGGGTGAAATAGGGTGAGAGAAAAGTAGTGAAGTTAAAGCAAAGCGTGATGATAAACTACTTTTTTTAATCACACTTACCATATAAATATTGAAAACTTTACTCCATGTTAAAACTACACTTTGTATCCGTGAAAGACAAAAGAAAAAAAAGTTATAATTAGTCAAATATATATTTCAAAATAGAAGAAACAGGTCAAGAGAAAAAAAACAAAAAAAGTATACTAAGAAATAAAGCAAGAGTGAAGGATACAGAAACAGAAATAAAGTAATGTAGAAAGACAAAAAAAAGGGAAAAAGAAATAGAAGGAGAACAAATTACTGAAGATAAGTAAAATACTAAAAGAATGTGAGATATCAAAACGAAATCAGGAAAGAGAGGTAAGTAAAAGGAAAATGAGGGAAAGGGAAAGGAGTCTAAAGGATGATCCATTAATAAGAAACAGGAATGGAAGGTGACTGAGAGTGAGTGAAGGGGAGTCACAGAGTGAAGGGATGAAAGGAATGAGGTTAATATAGAACGATAGAGAAAAAGGAGTGAGGAAGTAAGTACACAGAAAGACAAAGAGATGGACAGAGTGAACTGCAGTATAATGAGTGAAGATTGCAAAAAGAGTAAAGGAGCAAAAGAAGGAAATAGAGGGGAAGAGAACTAAAGCAGTGGTACTGAGAGAATGTGAGAAAGATGAAAAATGGTGAAAGGGAGAGAGGAAATGCAGACAGTTGAAATTGGATTGAGGAGTTGTGAATGAAGTGGAGTAAAGGAACAGTGATGAAACAAAGTGAAAGAAAGGCAGTGTAAGTGAGTAAAGAGAGCTAAATAAGGGTGGAAAAAGGAAAATGAGTGTGAGACAATGGGAATACAATATAAATGACACAATGCAAACTATAGAATAACTTATACAACATGTTACATAGTTTCTTTTTGCTGTTCTCAGAATATATTGAATTTCACTTAAATTAGTGAGTTCAAACTCTTCATCATATGACAGCGGGAAAAAAAAACACAATCTAAAAGATTGTGTTAAAAAAAACATAAAAACTTACAACTCATATAAGTACACTAATCTTTAATTCACTTACTTTTCTGTGAGGCCAAATAGAAGATAGTGAAGGTCCTTTTGGTGGAAAAAAAGTCTGCTGTTCTCTATAACTTCCATTTCATCGACTTCCTATGAAAAAAAATCTAAGCACACAATATACCTTAGACTTTCCTTACGGCCAAATCGAGTCTAATATATGAGTATTTTTTACTTTGAGATCCACTTACAGTACCTATATGAGATAAATAATTTAAAACATTAGATTAACTAACTAACTAACTAACTTTTATTATCTATTCCCGTCTTCAAAGGCCAATTCCCTTTACTAAAACTTTGGTTTTAAAAACACTAGGTAAGAATTTTTAGAGTCATAAGGCAAACGTTGTTTTTAAGTCAAATGAGAATCATTGCAGTAACTCCATCCTTTTTCACATTTTAAGTAGCATGTATAATGTCCTGAAGTTGTCGAAGGACCGTCATGATAAATAATGGCTTCAGTTGTAAAGGTTCTACCTGAAATTGATAACTGAGAAGCCACAAAATCTTTGATAGAAGTTGTCAATTTAGTTCCATCAGGTCTACATCGTTGGAAAACTAAAATGATATACTGACCATAACTTTGTATAAATAATGTGGATAGCATTGGACAGTTACATTGGGTACACACCATATTATGATCTGCTGCTTTAACTACATTTTTAAATGACACTGATTTACAGTCTGGTAAAGTCAAATATATAAATCTTTCAGTGTCTATTCTAGTATTCTAGTATTACAGTCATGCTGCCATTGATAAGAAAGGCTGAAAAGATTATCTACATCTACACCTTCATATTCCAAAACACCAAACATATACATTAAAAATTCCTGACAATCCTGCTGAATGTTCTGTGAACATTTATCTTGACCAGAACACATATCTAAAATATTTCGAATTTCTGTTACACTTTCTATTTTTGCTCTATCACTGCTACATTTCTCAAACACAGAATTTAATAAACCACACAATCTTTGATCCCGATTTTCAACAATCTGTTCTTGTAAAGTTTGAAGAAAAAAACAACATTAACCACTACATTAGCATAGCAGTTGACACCAGAACTATTTTCAAACTGAAATCCAACAACATTTTCATCACAATCCTTTTTCTTTCTGTTTTGAATTACAGTTTCATCGACTTTTTGTATTTTTGCTACTACCTCACTGCAATTATCCTCATTTCTTCTTTTTCGGCCTACCACACGTTTTTCAAACAGAGGATATTGAGGCAAATGTGGAGCATACTCTCTTCTTAACCTATTGTATTCTTTAACACAATCTAGATCTGCACACATTTTTGTCTCATCACACTCAATCAAGTACAATCCTGATAAAGTTCTGACTCGGGATAATGCCACATATGCCATACCCTCTTTAAACACAGATCTTCCAATGTTCACTAAAGCATTATCTACACTTGAACCTTGAGATTTATGAATTGTTACTGCATATGCCAAACAAACAGGAAACTGTTTTCGGCGAACATATAAGTCTTTTACAAGTAAAAATCTAGCAGAACAACGACTGATTTGTTGTACTTGCTCAATACCATCAAATTTTATTTTTAAAAATTCAATTCCATCTCTATTTCTATAATTCACAAAATCAACAACATAACCCATTGCTCCATTTACCAGACCTCTTTCAACATTTAAATTCCTTCTCAAAATGATACGACAATTTAAACACACATTCAGAGTCTTTTCAAAACTAGCTGTTTTAGAAATACTTTTCTCTAATGAATCCAATTTGGTTTTCAAATTTTCGGACAAAACAATTGTTGCACCCATATGCTCTATTTTATCTATTGCTTCCAGTTTCACAATCTCTTCATTTTCTAACTCTAACATTTTGTTGTTGAAGATGGAACATTCTTGCAGAGTTGGCATCAAACATATCCCAGATTTCTTCTTAGTCATTTTTTAAAAAATATTCTCTGGAAGAATGTTTTCATTTGGATACAAATTTGAAATTAATCGAGCATGTAAAGCTTCTTTCCCAAGCTCACTTACTTTTCCAATTCTTACATCTTGTAGAATATTTTTATAATCTTCATCCTTTGCCTGTCGCATATTTTGAAGCAGTTCAGCATTTAACCATATATTAATGTTTCCAATGCTTCCAAGGGACTTCCTGGTATCTTCATGCGTGAACATTTTAAACACTGGTTGTCCTTTTACTGGAGTCAACTGCAATAGATCTCCAAAAACAATAATGTGTTTTCCTCCAAATAACACATCATACTCTGTTCTAAGAATTTCTTGCATTCTCAAATGCACAAAAGCAAGCATTAGATTTGAGACCATGCTTACTTCATCAATGATAAGAAGTTTCATTTTCTTCAAGACTCTTGAAACTTCAGAACACGCATCTCCAGATAACTTGTTGTAATGCAATTTATTATCATGCTCAACTGGCAGCATCAATAAACGATGTAGAGTAATCCCTTTAATGTTATGTGCTGCCAGACCAGTTGGAGCAGTTACAAAACAAGACAGCGGTGAATCAGTTCTTTTCTGCGGATAACTTGAAATGGCTTTAATCAGAAAACATTTCCCTGTCCCCGCTTCTCCACTTACGTACAGTCGGACAGGCTCAAATGATGTACATGAGCACTCTTTTTTCTCATGTCTGAATCCATGTTCAATCTGTTCTGTGACTTCATCATATATCTTTTTCTGCTCAACGTTTAGTTGCTTTACCAAATCTTCTAAGTTAACTCCATCCTCTTGAGCATTGTTTCATAGCTCTTTCCACCTCATCCATGGCAGTTGCAGCTTCATTTTGGATAATTGGTCCTCCTAGTGGATCCTGGCTCAATGAAGTAGAACTCTGACTGTCTTGAGAACTGTCTCTAGCAATCTCTTCAGCAATTGTGGTTTCTTGCTCTATTTCTTCGTTCAACATTTGCAGATAATTAGGAAAATCAAGACATTCTATGGTATCCTTAGTTGCATTAAAAGAGTCTTCATAACACAGAAAATCTCCAAGTAGTTCCTCTTCTGTACGCCATGGCTTAAAGAGTTGCAAAAAAACTAAATATTAAAATTCTCTTTTGTCTGGAGCTTCGCAACTCAATTTTCGATGATTATTCAAATGGCCTTTTCTCTGCTTCACTAGACATCCTTCATACCCAATGACAGCATATTTTCCATGATTGATATCTTCTGTGATGTTCCTCTTATAACTGTAGTTTTGAAGAACTTCATATGAACAAGTGTTCTCAAGGTGAGTACTTCTATTTGGATAGTATGTATCCAACATATTTGTCTTCAAAATATCTGTACTGTTTGGTTCTTTCTCCGCCAAATATTCAATTTCTTGTACAGATTTCAAAACTCGGTTTCGTGTTGCAGCAAGACCTAGACTCACCCAAATGATTGTTCTTGATTTGGCATAGAGACTTGCTGATGATAACCGATCAGAACATTCATATGCTCCAATTTCTCGATGCAACAACATCTTCAGACTGAAACTGTATAATTTCTTGCTTAGACTCTTTTCATGTGAAATGTCCTCCCACATTTCCTTCAGTTCTGTCTTTTCTTTTTTTGTGATGTAAGATGTCACATATCGAGCCACAGCAATAGAGTTGTCAGCAACGAACTGAATATCCATGTTAGCATTCCACATGGACAAAATCACTGGGTTGTAGTCGTTGATGTACTTGGACTCTTCGTTTCTTTTTAAATTATATGTATTTTTGGGAGATTTCCTTGTCACAGTATGTCGTAGAGATGACATCAAATTATTTACTCTTCCCTTAGAAATCACTGGTCGTGGAAATGCAAAATGACATTTCGTGTAGTACTTTTCCTTGTTTTTAAATTTTCGACGACAGTACTTTCCACAACGATGAGATTGAAAACGTAAAACTTGTTGCCTTAATCTGTTTTCTTCAGTAGTTTTTGGAAGAGCACATGTTGAATACTGTTCAATGAAACTCATCACTGTTTCATCCGAATCTAATCCAAATGTGGGTGCATCTTTAATCCATACCAGCATATGTATATGAGGAGCACCTCTCGCTTGATATTCCTTCCTCCAAAAGAAATCCAAAACCTCTCCAAGGGGAGGATTTTTTTTGTTGGTAATAAAAGACTAAGCATGGGCGGAAAATCCGTTTCGCTCGCGAATTTTGCGGATTTTCGGTAAATTCGCAATCCGCGAGATTCGCGAATCTCCCGCAAAATCCGCAAATCCACGAGCAGCGGATTTTATGGCTTGCTCACACTGTTCGCGTGAGTTCGCGGCTTCCCAGTACAACTTCGCGCCCCACGAATAAGCGCTAAATTGCAGAAATACGATCTTAGCAAAACTATTATGTGACCCTGCTCTGAACCTCAGAATAGTTACACATATGCCACAAAGGTCCTGAATTACAGCTAAGGGAGACAAGCAGGAGCCAGGCTGGAAGTTCAAATCCATTAATCAGCCCCTAATTCATTATTGTCAGTTGGGGCAGGGCAGGTGTTGTAACTAATTTTGCAACAATGAAAGCACTTAGCAAGTGCAAAAGATCACTAATCAGGAAGCACTAAGGAAGCAGGTGCCAGCTAAAAAAATATTCTGTGACACATTAATCAGCCCCAAATTAATTCAGGTCACTTGAGGCAGGGAAGGTGTGCTTTGCTTTGCCACAATAATGTACACTGACTGGACAACCAGAGGGTGCTGTGATGAAACAGAGGGTGGCATGGGTGGGCCAGAGGGTGGCATGAGTAGTCAGAGAGTGGCAGTGGTGACAGAGAGTGGCAGTGATGAAGAAGAGTGTCCCAAACAGGCTGGACACGTAGAAACAACAAGTTCGCAAAACTTGCGACCCGACAGGTAAGTTCGCGTTTGCAAAATTGTACAAAACCCTCGCGAACTGGCAGAAACCTGCGCGAACACACAAAAAAAAAAATCCGCAAATTCGCGAGAATTCGCGGATTTTGCGGATTGCGAGTTCGCAAATCCGCAAAATTCGCGAACGCGAGATTCGCAAAATTCGCCCATACTTATAAAAGACATCATAGCTTCAAATCTATGATTAAAATATCTGCAAACATTCACTGGATCCAAAGAACACAGTTCTCCAGGTGTTTTCAATTCTATATTTTGTATGTTTCCATTTGCCTCTCGTAGAAATTGAAGTAAGTCGTCCCATGCATACTCAGCACAGCTAAGAGTAAGGAATCATGTAGGAGTTCCTAAGTTTCTTAGCATACATTTCAATTCCCCATGACGACGGAACCAATACTCATTTGTTCCACGCTGACATGCCATGAGATTGATTAGCTGAGATTCCAAAATACTGTCTTGCACATTGAGTTTATCCATAAAGTCCCTTGCTGAAATATTTTGCAGATGAGCTCCACTTTTCAATATATGATTAACTGCATAAGAAAGCCCAGACAAATCACTTTCATACAGTAGATGAAACAAATACGGAATGCATTGCCTAAACCTTGGATCTTCAGCATATAATCTTAAAGTCCGGTATTCAGCTGCAGGAATTTGAACTGGTCGATCGTCATATCGTCCACCACGACCTGTTGGAAATAACTGTGGAAAACAACGAGCTTCCAAACTTTCTTCCCATACACTAGTCAATTGCCTTCCCCATTACTTCTTTGGAATGCAAAGGATGAACAGTATAATGTTCATATATTTCCTCACTTCTAGACACATCAACTTTTTCAATTTGGCCAACTGAACAATCACTGTCTTCTTCTGTAGCTGTTTCCTCTGCTCCAACACTTACATCTTTATAGTACACATTGTTTTTGACCAAATACAACGTTGCCTTTTTGACTTTCCTAACATCCACTAAATCTTGCCAGATTTTCTTGCTTTTTGTCGGAACCCCATTAACTAGAATAACCAGAGGATCCTCTTCTACTCTTTCTACACCAATTGTATCAATATTTTTCTTGATATCCAGAGGCAAATAAACAACTCTTCCCTTTAATCCTCTTTGTAAATCTGTAGGAGGTAATTTCCCTATCTTAGGCTCCATGCGAACAATAGCTTTAAAAGGATGGACACATTGAATCAAAATTGATTCATAAGTATTTAAATCCATCAATTCAGAAGGAATATCTATCAACTGAAGATTATTATGAGCAGCTCTAGCAGGCATTCTATTTTAATTTAATTTTTTCAAACAATAATTACAAATACACTGATCAAAACTCAAATCAAAAGAATTCTCCACCAACAAATAACTTACAAAATCCTGCCATTCACTATTATTTTCCAATTCACATTTTGCATATAAATCAACTAACCTATTCTGAATCTTATAATGAGTCCGTCGACAACACACACAAGTGAAATTAGGCCTTTCACTTGATTTCACCTTAAACTTGGTAATTTCCTCGTCAAACTTTTCTGTACTTGAAATCTGTACATTGTCTTCCACATTACCATCCAATACTATATCAATTTCTACACTGTCCTCTTTGTTCCTAATATAACAAAACTCAATTTCTTCACAAATAGTCTTCACATCCACTTCAGATCCATGCAAAAGAGCACTGTTTAACTGTTTAAGCCTAAGTGCTGGACTTTTTGCATGATACAACCTTCTCAATAATTTCCTCACCTTATTATGATGCACTGCTAACATCCTAAAATGATGAAAAACACTCTGACATACTTTTCTAGAAAGACAAGGCAGTGAATTCCCATGCAAACCTGTGCTTTCTCTCATTCTGCAAGGATCTAACTATTGCAAGATCTTCATTTTTTGTTTTAGACTTTTATTACTATATGTACGTAAGAAATTTCGAAGCAAATCAATTGAATCCTGTCGCACACTACAAATACTACTGCATTTCCATGTGTACACTGGACGCTTAGTACATCTCCCTAAAACTTCATCACCTAACACCTCTTCTGCATCTCTAGACATAAGTTTCTCTTTTTCCATCGGACAACCGTCTTTCACCTCATATGCTCGACCACTGGTGTCAACTGCATGCACCAAATCATTTTCCTGAAAGTAACTCTCCTCATTAAAAAATGGCTCAGAACTTGAACTATGCATCCATTCTCCAGAAAATACTTTACAAAAATTAGTCCGATTAATAATTCTTTTCCATCTACTGTTCGATTTGAAAACATCAATTGCCTTATTAAGTATTCTAATTCTATTGATTACTAAAATAATTAATTTTTTCTTAACTTCAAAAGCCTGATCAACAATCTTCTCTACACTTTTCTTTTTCTTGTAAAAAGCAGCTCTCTGGTTACCTTTCTTTTCATTTTTTAGCAAATTTAAAACTACCATATTGCGAAACATTTGTCAACGAATGTCCCTAAATTGATTTAACCTTCTATTGCTATCCATAGTTTTATCTCCTGCTCCAATAGAGACATTTTTTGAGGGCCTCTCCTTCCTTTTCAAATTTGTTGTCTGCTTCTGGATCTTCTTATGACCATTAACATTACTTTTTGATCTACATAAATTGTGAAGAAAATACTTAATTGTCCTACCAGGAGCTTTTCTGGTGTTTTTTGAAGTACTTGTTGTAGAAGATTCTTGTATTTCCTTTGATGATTTTGATTTTTTATGTATGGTATTTTTTCTATTCCTTTGCCTTGATGGCATTTTTGCTTGCTTTTAAAATGTTGATTTCAATCTGTGGTTCAGAAAAAAATAACACATTAAAGACCACTATTAGCAAACAACAAAGTAATGACAAAAGGAAAACAATATAAACACTAATTTGCAACATATTAAAGTTTATACCACAGCAACTAAGGGCCTTATTTATGAAGGCCTTGCGCCACCAGTGCATCCCATGGCAGTCATAAATAAGGACCAAATGTAAATACGATTGATTTTCCCCAAAAATCGTTTTTTGAATAACATTTAAGGAACACTGCGCAGAACCTATGTACAACCACTCAATATCACTTTGGGAACCTCACTGTTTCCCAAAATACAAATCCTTTATCTTGCAAATGTTGATAGCAAGTATTATCAGAAAGCAAAAAACAAACCAACAGCAAACAAACTCAGGGCCTTATTTATGTAGGCCTTGCGCCACAAGAGCGTCACTTATTTCCCATGTTTAAAGTGATGCACCAGCTGCACAAGGCAACCATAAATAAAGGCCAAATGAAAATACCATTGATTTGCACCCAAAATCGTTTTTTGAATAACATTTTAGAAACACAGCAAATATCCTATATACAAGCACTCAATTTCACTACTGAACCCTCACTATTTCACAAAATAGAAATCCTCTATCTTGCAAATGTTCATAATAAGTATTATCAAAAAGCAAAAAACAAATCAACAGCCAACAAACTCAGGGCCTTATTTATGAAGAACTTGCGCCACAAGAGTGTCACTTATTTCCCATGTTTAAAGTGATGCACAGGCTGCACAAGGCAATCATAAATAAAGGCCAAATGAAAATACCATTGATTTGCACCCAAAATCGTTTTTGGAATAACATCTTAAAAACACAACAAAGATCCTATGTACAAGCACTCATTTTCACTAATGAACCCTCACTATTTCACAAAATACAAATCCTCTATCTTGCAAATGTTGATATCAAGCATTATCAAAAAGCAAGACACAAATCAAAAACAACAAAAACTCAGGACCTTATTTATGAAGGCCTTGCGCCACGAGTGCGTCAAATATTAAAAGAGACGCACTGGTGCCACAAGGCAATCATAAATATGGGCTAAATATAAATACTATTGTTTTTCCCCCAAAATCGTTTTTTGAATAACATTAAAGAAACACTGCGCAGAACCTATGTACAACCACTGATTATCACTTTTGAAACCTCACTGTTTCCCAGAATACAAATCCTCTATTATGCAAATGTTCATAGCAAGTATTATCAAAAAGCAAGACACAAACCAACAACAAAAAAAATCAGGGCCTTATTTATGAAGGCCTTGCGCCACAAGAGCGTCACTTATTTCCCATGTTTAAAGTGATGCACCGGCTGCACAAGGCAATCATAAATAAGGGCCAAATGAAAATACCATTGATTGGCACCCATAATCGTTTTTTGATTAATATTTTAGAAACACTGCACAGAACCTATGTACAACCACTCAATATCACTTTTGAAACGTCACTGTTTCCCAAAATACAAATCCTCTATCTTGCAAATGTTGATATCAAACATTATCAAAAAGCAAAAAACAAACCAACAGCAAACAAACTCAGGGCCTTATTTATGAAGGCCTTGCGCCACAAGAGCGTCACTTATTTCCCATGTTTAAAGTGATGCACCGGCTGCACAAGGCAATCATAAATAAGGGCCAAATGAAAATACCATGGAATTGCACCCAAAATCGTTTCTGGAATAACATTTAAGAAACACTGCGCAGAACCTATGTACACCCACTCAATATCACTTTTGAAACCTCACTGTTTCCAAAAATACAAATCCACTATCTTGCAAATGTTCATAATAAGTATTATCAAAAAGCAAAAAACAAATCAACAGCCAACAAACTCAGGGCCTTATTTATGAAGGCCTTGCGCCACAAGAGCGTCACTTATTTCCCATGTTTAAAGTGATGCACCAGCTGCACAAGGCAATCATAAATAAGGGCCAAATGAAAATACCATTGATATGCCCCCAAAAATCGTTTTTTGAATAACATTTTAGAAACACTGCGCAGAACCTATGTACAACCACTGATTATCACTTTTGAAACCTCACTGTTTCCCAGAATACAAATCCTCTATTATGCAAATGTTCATAGCAAGTTTTATCCAAAAGCCAGACACAAACCAACAACAAGAAAAATCAGGGCCTTGTTTATGAAGGCCTTGCGCCACAAGAGCGTCACTTATTTCCCATGTTTAAAGTGATGCACCGGCTGCACAAGGCAATCATAAATAAGGGCCAAATGAAAATACCATTCATTTGCACCCAAAATCGTTATTTGAATAACATTTTAGAAACACTGCGCAGAACCTATGTACAACCACTCAATATCACTTTTGAAACCTCACTGTTTCCCAAAATACAAATCCACTATCTTGCAAATGTTCATAGCAAGTATTATCCAAAAGCAAGACACAAACCAACAAAAAAAAAATCAGGGCCTTATTTATGAAGGCCTTGCGCCACAAGAGCGTCACTTATTTCCCATGTTTAAAGTGATGCACTGGCTGCACAAGGCAATCATAAATAAGGGCCAAATGAAAATACCATTCATTTGCACCCAAAATCGTTTTTTTAATAACATTTTAGAAAAACTGTGCAGAACCTATGTACAACCACTCAATATCACTTTTGAAACCTCACTGTTTCCCAAGATACAAATCCTCTACCTTGCAAATGTTCATAGCAAGCATTATCAAAAAGCAAAAAACAAACCAACAGCAAACAAAGTCAGGGCCTTATTTATGAAGGCCTTGCACCACAAGAGCGTCACTTATTTCCCATGTTTAAAGTGATGCACCGGCTGCACAAGGCAATCATAAATAAGGGCCAAAGGAAAATACCATTGATTTGCACCCAAAATCGTTTTTTGAATAACATTTTAGAAACACTGCGCAGAACCTATGTACAACCACTGATTATCACTTTTGAAACCTCACTGTTTCCCAGAATACAAATCCTCTATTATGCAAATGTTCATAGCAAGTATTATCAAAAAGCAAGACACAAACCAACAACAAAAAAAATCAGGGCCTTATTTATGAAGGCCTTGCGCCACAAGAGCGTCACTTATTTCCCATGTTTAAAGTGATGCACCGGCTGCACAAGGCAATCATAAATAAGGGCCAAATGAAAATACCATTGATTGGCACCCATAATCGTTTTTTGATTAATATTTTAGAAACACTGCACAGAACCTATGTACAACCACTCAATATCACTTTTGAAACGTCACTGTTTCCCAAAATACAAATCCTCTATCTTGCAAATGTTGATATCAAGCATTATCAAAAAGCAAAAAACAAACCAACAGCAAACAAACTCAGGGCCTTATTTATGAAGGCCTTGCGCCACAAGAGCGTCACTTATTTCCCATGTTTAAAGTGATGCACCGGCTGCACAAGGCAATCATAAATAAGGGCCAAATGAAAATACCATGGAATTGCACCCAAAATCGTTTCTGGAATAACATTTAAGAAACACTGCGCAGAACCTATGTACACCCACTCAATATCACTTTTGAAACCTCACTGTTTCCAAAAATACAAATCCACTATCTTGCAAATGTTCATAATAAGTATTATCAAAAAGCAAAAAACAAATCAACAGCCAACAAACTCAGGGCCTTATTTATGAAGGCCTTGCGCCACAAGAGCGTCACTTATTTCCCATGTTTAAAGTGATGCACCAGCTGCACAAGGCAATCATAAATAAGGGCCAAATGAAAATACCATTGATTTGCCCCCAAAATCGTTTTTTGAATAACATTTTAGAAACACTGCGCAGAACCTATGTACAACCACTGATTATCACTTTTGAAACCTCACTGTTTCCCAGAATACAAATCCTCTATTATGCAAATGTTCATAGCAAGTATTATCCAAAAGCCAGACACAAACCAACAACAAGAAAAATCAGGGCCTTGTTTATGAAGGCCTTGCGCCACAAGAGCGTCACTTATTTCCCATGTTTAAAGTGATGCACCGGCTGCACAAGGCAATCATAAATAAGGGCCAAATGAAAATACCATTCATTTGCACCCAAAATCGTTATTTGAATAACATTTTAGAAACACTGCGCAGAACCTATGTACAACCACTCAATATCACTTTTGAAACCTCACTGTTTCCCAAAATACAAATCCACTATCTTGCAAATGTTCATAGCAAGTATTATCCAAAAGCAAGACACAAACCAACAAAAAAAAAATCAGGGCCTTATTTATGAAGGCCTTGCGCCACAAGAGCGTCACTTATTTCCCATGTTTAAAGTGATGCACTGGCTGCACAAGGCAATCATAAATAAGGGCCAAATGAAAATACCATTCATTTGCACCCAAAATCGTTTTTTTAATAACATTTTAGAAAAACTGTGCAGAACCTATGTACAACCACTCAATATCACTTTTGAAACCTCACTGTTTCCCAAGATACAAATCCTCTACCTTGCAAATGTTCATAGCAAGCATTATCAAAAAGCAAAAAACAAACCAACAGCAAACAAAGTCAGGGCCTTATTTATGAAGGCCTTGCGCCACAAGAGCGTCACTTATTTCCCATGTTTAAAGTGATGCACCGGCTGCACAAGGCAATCATAAATAAGGGCCAAATGAAAATACCATTGATTTGCACCCAAAATCGTTTTTTGAATAACATTTTAGAAACACTGCGCAGAACCTATGTACAACCACTGATTATCACTTTTGAAACCTCACTGTTTCCCAAAATACAAATCCTCTATTTTGCAAATGTTCATAGCAAGTATTATCCAAAAGCAAGACACAAACCAACAAAAAAAAAATCAGGGCCTTATTTATGAAGGCCTTGCGCCACAAGAGTGTCACTTATTTCCCATGTTTAAAGTGATGTACCGGCTGCACAAGGCAATCATAAATAAGGGCCAAATGAAAATACCATTCATTTGCACCCAAAATCGTTTTTTGAATAACATTTTAGAAAAACTGTGCAGAACCTATGTACAACCACTCAATATCACTTTTGAAACCTCACTGTTTCCCAAAATACAAATCCTCTACCTTGCAAATGTTCATAGCAAGCATTATCAAAAAGCAAAAAACAAACCAACAGCAAACAAAGTCAGGGCCTTATTTATGAAGGCCTTGCGCCACAAGAGCGTCACTTATTTCCCATGTTTAAAGTGATGCACCGGCTGCACAAGGCAATCATAAATAAGGGCCAAATGAAAATACCATTGATTTGCACCCAAAATCGTTTTTTGAATAACATTTTAGAAACACTGCGCAGAACCTATGTACAACCACTCAATATCACTTTTGAAACCTCACTGTTTCCCAAAATACAAATCCACTATCTTGCAAATGTTCATAATAAGTATTATCAAAAAGCAAAAAACAAATCAACAGCCAACAAACTCAGGGCCTTATTTATGAAGGCCTTCCGCCACAAGAGCGTCACTTATTTCCCATGTTTAAAGTGATGCACTGGCTGCACAAGGCAATCATAAATAAGGGCCCAGTGAAAATACCATTCATTTGCACCCAAAATCGTTTTTTGAATAACATTTTAGAAAAACTGCGCAGAACCTATGTACAACCACTCAATATCACTTTTGAAACCTCACTGTTTCCCAAAATACAAATCCTCTATTTTGCAAATGTTCATAGCTAGTATTATCAAAAAGCAAAAACACAAACCAACAACAAAAAAATTCAGGGCCTTATTTATGAAGGCCTTGCGCCACAAGAGCGTCACTTATTTCCTATGTTTAAAGTGATGCACCGGCTGCACAAGGCAATCATAAATAAGGGTCAAATGAAAATACCATTGACTTGTACCCAAAATCGTTTTTTGAATAACATTTTAGAAACACAACACAGGACCCATGTACAAGCATACAATTTCACTACTGAAACATAACTATCTGCTTCCAAATATTCTCCATAGAGCAAACAAGTCTCTATCTAAATTAAATAAATCATTACTTACCTTTACAAATGATTTGGGAGATTGAAAACAGTGTAAGACACACACACCAATTTTTCTTCAGCAGAGCAAAAGGTGTGCACTCAATACACTGAAACCAAGACTGGCATAGAAAATATCGACCTTTACACACATATGCCTTATTTCAACCAATCAAAAGTCTTCCCTCACTATTTTCAAACCAACACCCTTCCCCCTCTCAGACCTTTCTATCTGTTACCATAGCAACTCCCTCCTAACTGAACTCTCAGTTTCAAAAGTTTATTCTACAATGTTGCAAATTAAGTCAGCAAGGATGTTTGACCTCTCAATACACCAGCTTATCCAGGGCATTATTGCTTTTAGTGACTTTTTCTTAACCATTCAAATAGCTTCTTACACACAACACAACCATGCACCCTAACATTCTGTTTTCAAATAACTGAATCCACCAATCATTGCTTGTGACTCAACAGCAGGGAAACTCCACAATTATTTTTTTGTAAACTCCTACTGTTCCAACTGCCATTTCATTCCCACACTTCATCTGACTGCACCAGAACCTTCTCACATCATGTATTCTGTATGGATTATGGAAAGGGGCGACCACTCGGTCCCCCCGAACGTATGGCGGAGTACCACGATCCCCCCGGGAAGCCATCTTGGGCGGGAGGCGAGTCTCGGCTGGTATGCCCGAAGCGGCGTAGCCGGGGCGCGCCTTTTCCCGCCCTAGAGTGGGTTGGCCTAGACACTGACGCGGCTGGCCACGCCCTTGGGGCAGGCAGGGGCGGGTTTACGCCCGCCCTGAAGACGGATAAAAGGAGAAGCAAGATCCGAAGGCATCCTCTTGTTCCTGTGCTCTGAAGCTGCACCTCCTCGCTGCACGTGAGCTCGAGACGGAACGAAGAGCCAATTTTGAGCGTTGTAATCGTTCTTGTTTGTTTTTCAGATACTCTGTTGGAGAATGCCGAAGAAGGCGGGAAAGCGCATGACTACTGACCAGATGCTGCGCGTTCTCATGAAAGAGGTGACCGACCTAAAGAGGCGAATGGATAAAGACGAGGAAGAGGGACCGAAACGTCCTTTGGCGGGAGCAGCCCCGGGAGGGAAAAACAAGAGGCCCAGGAGGGGAGCAGCTGGGGGAGACAACCCGGGTCCCAGTACCCCGCTCGAGGCACCCACTCCCGTGCCGGAGGAAGGGAATCCGATTCCCGTTGTGGTCACCCCCGTGTCCGGGGAAGATATGCCGCCCGAGCTGGCAGCACAATTAGCAGCGTGGTTGGGAAAAGGTAGCGAGGGCGCCACGGCTGTCGACGCACAAGAGCTGATGAAGCAATTGCGTGAGTCACGGGAAGCAGCGAAGGTGTCCACGCCGGCTGCCGCAGTAGAGAAGCCGCAGGGGACGGGTTCAGTAGCAGAGGCAACGTCCGGTGCAGGTAAGCGGCCATTGCCGATTGCGAGGGATGAGTCAGCACCCTCTCGTAGGGAAAAGTTGGGTCAGCATGTTCCTTTGGCTATTAAAGAGAAGATATGGGCAGGGGAGTACGTAAACATCTTCTCGTTGCTTACTGATCACTATGAGATGGAGCATGTTAAGGGCCAGAAGGATCTCATGCATCCGAGTGTTTGGCGCGCAAAAATGGCCGCCTTTAAGGTAAATGAAAACATTGGCAATTGGGGCCAAGCTTGGGGGGTTTTTACATCGATCCTGGGGGAACGAAGGCCCGATCTGTTACCCGAATTGCCGATTTATCAGTCACGAATCATGGGGTACTCGATATCACACAAGGGTAATCATTGGTTCTGCTATGATAACCTGTTTAGAAAGGCTAAAGAACATGATAAAAAGTTAACGTGGGATTGTTATGATTCTGTGTCATGGTCCAAAATGAAGGATACTGGTATGTTAAAAGTGCCATTAGTAGGGAGTAACGTTGGCGAATCCTCCCGCCAGTATGCGGGGACGCCCTTTCGATCTGGTGCGGGTACCGACAATTACTCGAGGCCTGCCGGCAATACAGGAAAAAGGGGGGTCTGTTGGAACTTCAACAGGGGTAAATGTACTAGGCCCCAGGGATCGTGCAAATTTAGACACGAATGTAGTGGGTGTGGGCAATCATCCCATCCTGAGTCCACGTGCAGAGCCAAACCGGGTGATAACGGGGGTAGAGGAGGCGCCAAACAGGTCTAACATAGTCCGAGGGGCGCCTTTACCTACCCCGATTGATACCTTGGCAATGATTCCTTGGCTCAGTGAATACCCGGATCGTACTTCTGCTGGGGTGTTGCGGAACGGGTTTTCTTATGGTTTCCGCATCCCAGTGGGGGACTTTCAAGGTGCAGGGAAATGTAAAAATCAGCTGTCGGTCTTCCAGCATACGACTGTGGTACAGGATAAGATCAGGAAAGAGGTTACTCGAGGTCGAGTCGCCGGTCCGTTTAGTGTACCGCCGGTTCCTAACTTTGTTTGTTCCCCTCTAGGTGTGGTCCCAAAGAAGGACCCGGGTGAGTTTCGGCTGATACATAATTTATCAGCCCCACGTGGTCTTTCCGTAAACGAAGCGATAGACCCGGAAGTGTGTTCGGTGCGGTACGCATCCTTCGATGAGGCCGTAGCCATTTTGAATCGCCTGGGGCCCGGGGCGCTGATGGCAAAATCTGATATCGAGTCAGCGTTCCGGTTGCTCCCGGTACATCCAGACGATCAGCGTCTCCTAGGTTTCATGTTTCAGGGTCATTATTACATGGATAGGTGTATGCCGATGGGGTGCTCTATATCTTGTGCCTATTTCGAGAAATTCAGTAGTTTTCTACAATGGGTCTTCACAAGGAAGACGGGTTTCCAACATGTGATGCATTACCTTGATGATTTTTTGTTCCTGGGGGCAGCCGGGGATCCGGAATGTGGGCAGGCTTTGGCGCAATTTTGTGTCTTGATGAATCAGTTTGGCGTGCCATTGGCACCAGGTAAGACTGTGGGGCCTTCCACTTGCCTCGAGTTTCTGGGGATCGAGTTAGACTCCGGAGAAGGTTGTTTTCGTTTACCAGCTGACAAAGTGTCAAAGTTCAGGACATCCCTGCAAATGTGTATAAGTGGACCTAAGGTTAAGCTGCATCAATTACAGCAGTTAGTTGGCCAGTTGAATTTTGCCCTGAGGGTTATACCAATGGCCCGCCCCTTTTCCCGTTCGATTGCTCAAGCCATGGTCGGCCTGAAGGAGTGCCATCATCGCACAAGGCTCTCGGCAGAGGTCCGCCAGGACATGCGCATTTGGTTGGCATTTCTGGCGGATTTCAATGGTCGAGTCGTCTGGAACAAACCGGCCGTGTCCTCTGAGGAGCTGGGGCTGTGGACAGATTCGGCAGGGAGCATAGGTTTCGGTGCCATCTTCGGCACAAGATGGTCTGCACAAAAGTGGCCGACATGGTGGCATGACAGTGGACTGACAAGTAACATTGCTTTCCTGGAACTTTTCCCCATTTTAGTGGCCCTGAGAACTTGGCCCGAAGGGTTCAAAGATCACTCTGTGGTATTTTGGTCTGACAATATGACCGTGGTCGAGTGTATCAATAGTCAGGCAGCACGATGCAAATGGATTTTGAGACTGCTCAAGGAAATTGTTTTACTGTGTATGCAATTGAATGTGCTATTCAGAGCAAGACATGTCCCAGGGGTAATGAACCAGGCGGCTGATGCACTGTCTCGTTTTCGTATGCAGGCTTTCTGGGGTTTCCTTCCCACAGCGGACCCGGAGCCGGCACCCTTTCCCGAAGCTCTCTGGTCTCTCGGTGCCCCGAACTTCGTAACCTCGTGGGAGAGAGTTTAGCACCCAGGACGAGGAAGGCATATGAAGGGGCGTTCCGGTCCTATTTGGCCTTTTTGGGGACTGATAGAGAGGAGCTTTGGGGCCAGGAGGAGTGGGTGGTGAATTTTCTGATGTCCTTACATCTGGTCGGGAAATCGGTGGCCACGGCTCAGAGGCATCGGGCTGCCATTTCCTTTGTTGCTAGGGCTCATGGGATCCATGACCCGACAGCGTCTTTCGTTGTACAGAAAGCGCTACGGGGGTGGCAACGCCTTGAGGGTCGCAGAGTAGACGAGAGGCGCCCGATAGGTTTGGATAGGCTGGCCCAGTTATTATCCAGACTCCCTGCTACGTGTTCATCTCAGTTTGAGACAGTGTTATTCCGAGCCGCTTTTACGCTGGCATTCCATGGGGCTATGCGGGTAAGCGAACTAGTGGCGAGGAACAAGCAGGATGTGACAGGAGGATTGTGCCAGGAGCACGTCCAGATCAGAGGGGAGACGATGACGGTCTCATTTGTCAGGTCCAAGACCGATCAAAGTGGGATGGGTGACTGCGTAATCATACGCAGGATTCCCGGGTCCTCCATGTGCCCGGTAAGGTGTCTAGAAGATTATTTAGCACGAAGGGTGGTATCATGGGGGGGGACCTTGTTGAGACACGCTGACGCCACCCCACTGACAAAGTTTCAGTTTCAGCGGGTGCTTGCGATGTCGATTGCCGCTGCGGGCTTGAACCCGGGCGAGTTTGGGACCCATTCCTTTCGGATAGGGGCTGCTACAGAAGCTACAGCCAGGGGTCTGGATGTTGAACAAGTTAAACGGGTGGGGCGTTGGTCCTCCAATTGTTATAAAAGGTATGTGCGGTTGCACATGTTGTGAAGCTGTAACAATGTACTCACGCTTCTTGTTTTTGTTTGGTTTTCAGTTGCGCAAGCCTACGAGGCGGGGCGAACTTTGCAGTCGACCCAACACCGGGCCAGCGGTCAGACATCACCGGCTGTGAAAAAGGAGGTGTGGGTCGTGGGCCACTCATACGTGAGACGTGCCGCAGACGTATTCAAGGCAGGTGATATGATTCACGTAGCTGGGGAATACGGGTACAGTGTGTCCTTCTACGGAAGAGGCGGTCTCTGTATTGACCAGTTTCAATCATTTTTTGAGGGTTTGCTAGGGCGGACGAGGTCACCGCCGTCTGTAGTCATAGTACATCTTGGGGGTAATGATTTGGTCACCACTGGTAGACGACTTCTTCTTGAGGCGATGCTTTCCACTGTAAGTTGGTTAGCGAGGAGAGTTCCAGGGTGCACAATTGCGTGGTCCCATATGATCCCACGAAAAGTGTGGCGGGGGGCTATTTCGGTTCCTGCTTTAAATCATTCTGTTAGAAAGCTTAATAACAAAGTGAGTAGGTTGTTCCGTTCCAAGACACTGCATTCTATTTCGCATGGGTGTATTAATGATGACAGTATGTATTTGGGGGATGGAGTGCATTTGTCTCGGGTGGGGAATGAGTTACTCATAGGAGACTTCTTAGCATGGCTAAAAACGTTACACCATGACCTTTAGGTAGGAGTGTTGTGGGGGGTCCGGATAGCCGGTCAACTATCCGGCCTGTGGCGGTAAGGTCATGATCGGTGAGCACTAATTGGAAGATCCCTATGAGTGGGCGTCACCCAGCACGGATGGGAGCGCTCGGGGGAGGTGGCCATTGGCCCCTCAACGGGGAGGCGGTCCCTTCTAAGGATGGGTCGCCGAAAGAAAAGGAAAGGCGGTCAAGGCCCCTTCCTGGGTAGGAGGGGTTACAGCCCCCTCCTGGGGAATTTCCCGGGGCCAGGACGTCTGCGACGGCAGATGTGGTAAGTTGTGTGGGGTTTGGGGGGGGTCTACGCTACCTTCTAGATACCTCACACGAGTCCTCGTACGACCTCTAAGTGGCGTCGAGTTTTATTGGGGCCCCCGTCAAGTCAAGGGAAATTGGTAATTGCACTTGAGGTACGCCTCTGGGCCGCCCCTCACAAGTGAGGGCGATATTTCTGGGTTAGGGATCTTGACACCGGTTACGACCTTGCCGTTGGCCCTTAAACGTTAGGATGTACAATTTCAAAATTTCAAGTAAATGTTTTGTAGGATGTTAGTTCGGCTAGGAGAACCTTTGTATTAGAGAATCTGTTAAGGTTAGCCAAACATCGCAATGTGGTAATGAAATTGTACATAATATGAAACTGTTTATTTAATGTTTTAATTTTGTTTCATATTTTAATAAATACGGCCGGGAGGGTTACTCCCTCCCGTCTTCCAAAGACTTCAGAACTGTTTCCGGTTTCCCATCCTTGGGGATTGTGTTGAGAGGGGGTGGCGGGTATCTCAGCCATATTGGACATAGCTACATCCACTGGGCTCAAAGGTATGCAGCAAGCAGAAATTATCACAACCTTGATTTATCAAATGTGGAAATTAAGTGGATTGGCCAGAGAGGATTGAGATGTCATCAATTGATAGAATTGGTGAAAACCTTTTTGCATCTGCCAAACCCTGACCTCTTAATAGTGCACTGTGGTGGAAATGATTTGGGCACTATGACTGGGGTTGGTCTGGAAATGCTTTTAAAGGACACCTTTGATCAATTGATGACACTTTTTCCACAAACTGCCTTGGTATATTCCAATATATGCCAAAGACAGAAATGGAACTGGTCCAACCAATTTTGTCCACAATTTGAGAAAGCACGGAAACATGTGAATAAATCTGTTTCTGCTTACATGAGAGACTGTGGAATGGGTTCAATATACAATATTAACTTGCGTTACAACATGCAAGTCATCTACAGAGGAGATGGTGTGCACTTCTCAGATGAGGGGAATAGAATATTCCTCCTGAATTTAAGACTGTGCATTGGAACCTACTTGTAGGTACCTTAATCAGCCACAGAACCCAAAAGCTCTATTCAGAGCTACCCTACCTCTGATCATTCAAAACGTTTATCTTTTTCTAACTTTTTTCACTATTTTTCACCAAAGGACGCTCCCCGGTACGCTTACCGGTGCGCGTACCGGGCGCTCCCCCGCGAAATGTTCAAATTTTTTTATTTTATTTTTGGCCTATATTAGCGTCCTAAGCCCCCCTCAGAAAACCTAGAGGGTCAGGAAGTGTCTACCGTGCCCCCTTCTACCAATTCCCAACGTTGTTTGTCCTCCATCTTCTGTCTCGATTGTACCGAAACACAAAATGGAGGACTCCCGTAACCCTGCCGGTGCGCGTACCGGAGCGCGCACCGGTAAGCGCTCCATAAAAAAAGGTGGGAAAGTAATTTACAGAAAAACCACTGGAGACACTTTTATCAAATATAGAATAGGCCCTACTACATAGCAGTCCCTACCATTTGCCCAAATTTGGTGAAATTCCATTGAGACATTTAGGCTGCAGACCTGTCTAAATATCCTGAGGTAAATTACATGACCAAAACCCATATGAAGTGTTAGACTTGACAACCAATTAAAAAGTTTCTTACATTTTCTACGATTATTTCCTGACATTTGATTGGTTATGTACATGAATATATATAAAAAAAGAGAAGGGAACACAGCCATTTTGACTACTACTTCCTGAAGTACATTTGAAAAGAAATTACACTGACAACTCCAACTGCTTTCTTAAAGGTAAGTTGTTATTTGGAAAAGTGAAGTATGTTGTGCACTTTCAGTTAATTTGAGAAAAAATATTCTGTTAGTTATATACTATCCCACTGTAATAGGAATAGATTGAGATAGGCTTCTCTGTTATAGTTATAGATTGAGTTAGGCTTCCCTTGTATTATTATAAATTTACTTAGGCTTTATCACATACACTTTTATATATTTCAAATTCCAGCCTAATACCATACACTACCCAAAGATAGCTTCACTATTAAAAAATCCAAACTGCCTGTCTGAACTTAAACACAACAGTGCCCTAACTCTGCTGATATATTTTTTTAAATTCAATTTACAGCAACAAAATGGAAGGAGAACAGGATATTTCTTTTGAAATTGTTTTGGACAACAACACAGAAGAAAGAATTGCTGAAAATGATGACTTTGATTTTATGGATGAGTCTCTGGACCATGAATTAGTTCAGTGTGTGGAATCAATGGAATCACAGAATACAAATGAGGACATTCCAGACAATATATTATTAGAAGTTTTATTACATTATGAAAAAGAATCAGAAGAATAAATTTATATTTAATAATCAAAAATTGTTCGAGCCATTATTCATTTTTATATGTAATTCATCAAGTAGTTCCAAAATGTTTAAAATATAAAGTGAGGCTTATAGTATACTGTGCAACTTTTTTGTGTTACATAGTAAGTTTGCTCATAGTTACTTCCTTTCTCCCACTATATTATCTCCAATGTGTATTTAACATCTCTTTATCATCTCCTGCCTCCATGTTGTTTCTGCTTTCCTGACAGACTACGCTATGAATTCCATATACCATAATAACTTCTGTAACAACATGCAAGATATCTACAAAGGAGACGGTGTATATTAAATTATAGACTCTGCATTGGTACCTACATGTTGGTACTTAAATAAAAAAAAAAAACAACAAAAAGAACAATTAATAAACATACAATATTTGAAAAGTCTATCATTCTTTTTTCCCCATAGTACGCTCCTTGGTCCGCTTCCCGGTGTGCGTACCGGGCGCTCCCCCCGCAAAAAATAGAAAAATAAAAAACTTTTTTTTTGGCCCCGCGGGGCCCTTTTAAAGCCCCCACATCAAACCTAGGGGGTCAGGGAGGGTCTACTCAGCCCCCTTATGATAATTTCCCCCTTTGTTTCGGCCACCTCTTGTGTCTCGATCTTACCGAGACACAAGATGGCGGCCGCTCCGGACTGTTTTGAATGTTTACAGACACCCGAGAGCCAATCAGCTTTCCGCGCGCAAGTCGCGTAGCGCGCCTGGTGCGCTCCCCGGTGCGCGTACCGGGGCGCGCTTACAGATATATATATTTTTTTTAACCTAAATTACTCAAAATCCACTGGAGGACATATCTTGAGAAATAGCAAAGGCACATCGGGCTACCAGTCCCTACAATTTTGCCAAGTTTGGTGGAAATCCATTCAGCCGTTCGGGCTAAAAGTGAGGTCGACCGCCCTATAGAAATTAACATGGGGAAAACGCGTTTTGGGACCCCCCTTTTATCTCGGCCCCCGCTTGACGAATCCCCCCCAAACTTTCAGGGAAGGACCGGAGCTCAAAGAGGCCATTTTGAGGAAATTTTCAGGCAGGGAGCAGGAGATCTGAAAGCCATGCTTAATAAGAACTGGCACATCTTGAAAACGGACAGTGTACTCGCGGATGACCTACCTGCTCATCCTTTAATCACTTTTAGCAGGGCCAGGTCACTTAGTGACATGCTTGTCTCGAGTCATCTAAACAAACCGACACCCAAAACTAATTCTTTGAAGCGGATGGCTGGCTTCTTTCCCTGCGGCCACTGCAAGGCCTGCAGTGGCAGCAGACGGGTGCTATCATTTGATATACCTGACACCGGTAAAAAAGTGCCGATCAAGCACTTTATTACGTGCAGCTCCCAGTTTGTAGTTTACTGTTTAGTCTGCCCGTGTGGCTTACGCTACATAGGCAGTACTATCAAGGAACTCAAACTGAGGATCCTGGAGCACCAACGGGCAATCGAGAAAGTAGACATCACATATCCGGTTGCCCGGCATTTTGCGGAGAAGCACAGTAAAGACCGCAAACAACTCCGATTTTTTGGATTGGACATTGTTCCACCCAACATAAGAGGAGGGGACAGGTTAAGGAGACTCCGCAGACTTGAGTCCAGATATATTGTAGATCTCTCCACTAAACACCCTGGGGGACTTAACAGCGGGGAGGAATTAGCATGTCATCTGTGAAAATAAGACTGTAGGAAGAAGATATACTCCCTCTTAGGAAGTCTGATACATTAACTGTTAGTCCAGCAACTATATGTACATTCCTCCTATAGCACCTTGATCGAATCACTGTATTACCGTATTTCTCAAATATGTTTTTCTAATATGTTTTCTAATATGCTTCCAATCTTGGTACTGTTCCTGATTCTGACTTTGGATTTTGATTTTGAATCTGACAACAATCTCAAATGTGACACCCCTTTGCAGACTATGACAGGCCACCATAGGTGTGTAAATATGTAGATATGTATATAGCAATGTATGTACATAAGTAAATATGAATTAGCCAACGTGGATACAGGACCAAACATGAGAGGTCTGCTGTGATTATAACTTATCAACTGAGGCCCTTCCATATCACAATGGACTGTATTTCATAGCAGTTAAATTATGATGTTTGATGTAGATATTCTCATCTAGAATTGACTATCATTTAAGTCCCTGGAGCCTCCCTTTGGCTAACTTAGTTCTATTACTCATATATACATACACCGGATGGTGCCTTCTCTTGTCTTATATAATTTTTCCCTTTTTTCCTTTGTCTGCTTATTGCTGTACAAGAGCGTCCTTCTGATTTATATTCTATGGAACAAAAATATTTTTTGATTTATCGTGAAGAATTTTAATGATTAATTTTGGATGTTTTTTCATATGAAGGATGGTATTACTCTTTCCATGTGCCTGACAACTTGCCTTAAGATTTGCACTGTTTGTTCATTTGTAAATATAACATTGTACATAAAACCATAGGACACTAGCCGATCCACGGCTCTATTTCAACGTGAGAACATACAGGCATTAATTAGATAGGATCCCCACTTGGATAGAACACCTTTCCAATATGGCGCCCACAGTGGCAAAAGGGGTGTAGTCCTATGTTTATGTCTATGTTTATGAATCTGTTTATTTAATGGGATGTCTGAAATTGACGAGTGACACACTGACGAAGGCTCACGCCGAAACGCGTCTGTGCTTATCTGTTCCCTTTGATTAAAAACTTTGGTTAACTCTTGGACTACGAGTGCTGCCTCTTTCTTGAGAAACGAAGAAGAGTTTGAGCGACAATATATATATATATATAGAGGTATGGTCCCCTCATTGATTAGCTTGTTTTACAATGTTAATTATTTTAAAATTTGTATTATATTAATTTATCATTTAATTAATGAATAAATTAATGTATGAATGTAACAGTTTATAAGATATACAGAAATACATTTTTAAAGACTAAATATACATTTGTAAATATGTTTTTATCATTTTCCTGTTTAACTCAATATAACAATTATTTAAAAGCCAGTGCACACGTGTGGAATGAAACGTAACTAATAAGAGAAAGCGAGATTGGATATCCTCAGTAAATAGACATTGAAAGGGAATTCTGCACTTAGGTATGCAACTCTTATGAGTTTTGAAACATTATAAATACATAATACCTCAAATTACTAAAACAATACCTCCCCTGCATTTTCTAAGAAAATGGTTTCATATCTGTAATATGATCTCAGTATTCATTTACTTCATGTTTTAAAGGAAAGGCTTAAATTCAACAAATCCTATTCCAACAAAATGGCATTTGGGAAATGTTGGACTTGCCCCCTTCTGCAAGGTCATTCCCAAATATTTTATCTTCTCCCCACCCACAATTTGTTAGCTTTTAGGACTCAATTGTGCAATTTACCATTGCTTCTGTGCCAAAGTACTTTAAATGTGTTCAAATTGAATCACACCCATTGGCATTTTTTATTTACTCAAAAGTTCCTAGTAGAGTGGTACAACATGTACTCAGTGCCTGTAAATAAATGCTACTGCTGGGTCATACACTTAGGTAGCCCTTAAAAATATGTCTCCGACCTGCCATTGCGGCCGATGTGCAGTTTGAAACTGCTATTTCAACCTGGAATAAAACACTTTTGCTTTGCTTAAACCTTCTTATTTAATGCATATAAGTCACCCACAGGGTAGACTCTAAACAGCCCAGAGGGTAGGGTGCATTGCATGAAAAAAGTTGGACAGGTACTTTACATATCTTGTTAGTTCCTATTTCTCCCATTGAATAACACTGAGTAACCTTTTTTCATTCATAAAAACTTTATTTCGGCTGTTGCAGCCATAAAAGCATAAACAAAATAACAACCTCTTAACATTCATATAATAGTACATAAGTTAAGAGCCAAGAAGCAGAGAAAAAAAAATACAATGTCATAGAGGACACTATATAATGGAAAGGGGCGACCATTCGGTCCCCCCGAACGTATGGCGGAGTACCACGATCCCCCCGGGAAGCCATCTTGGGCGGGAGGCGAGTCTCGGCTGGTATGCCCGAAGTGGCGTAGCCGGGGCGCGCATTTTCCCGCCCTGGAGTGGGCTGGCCTAGACACTGACGCGGCCGGGCCACGCCCTCGGGGCAGGCCGGGGCGGGTTTACGCCTGCCCTGAAGACGGATAAAAGGAGCAACAAGCCAAGGAAGCATCCTCTTGTTCCTGTGCTCTGAAGCTGCACCACCTCGCTGCACGTGAGCTCGAGACGGAACGAAGAGCCAATTTTGAGCGTTGTAATCTTTCTTGTTTGTTTTTCAGATACTCTGTCGTGAGAATGCCTAAGAAGGCGGGAAAGCGAATGACTACCGACCAGATGCTGCGTGTTCTCATGAAGGAGGTGACCGACTTAAAGAAGCGAATGGCGGAGAAAGACGAGGAAGGGGGGCCGAAACGTCCTCTGGCTGGAGCAGCTCCAGGAGGAAAAGGCAAGAGGCCCAGAAGGGGAGCAGCTGGGGGAGACAACCCAGTTCCCTGTACCCCACTCGAAGCACCCACTCCTTTGCCAGAGGAAGGGAATCCGATTCCCGTAGTGGTCACCCCCGTGTCCGGGGAGGATATGCCGCCCGAGCTGGCAGCTCAATTGGCAGCGTGGTTGGGTAAAGGTAGCAAGGGCGCCACGGCTGACGACGCGCAGGTGTTGATGAGGCAGCTGCGGGAAACAAGGGAAGCGACGACGGCACCATCTCCATCAGTTTCAGTCGCAGATACAGCTTCCGGTTCAGGTAAGTGGCCATTGCCGATTGCGAGGGATGAGTCGGCACCCTCTCGGAGGGAAAAATTGGGTCAGCATGTCCCTCTGGCTATTAAAGAGAAGATATGGGCAGGGGAATATATAAACATCTTCTTGTTGCTTACCGACCATTATGAAATGGAGCATGTTAAGAGCCAGAAAGAGCTCATGCATCCAAGTGTTTGGCGCGCAAAGATGGCCGCCTTTAAGGTAAATGAAAACATTGGTAATTGGGGCAAGGCATGGGGGGTTTTTACATCTATTTTGGGTGAACGTAGGCCCGAATTGCTGCCCGAATTGCCGATTTATCAGTCACGGATCATGGGGTACTCTGTATCTCACGAGGGCAATCATTGGTTTTGTTACGACAATATTTTCAGAAAAGCGAAAGAGCATGATAAAAACTTAACTTGGGATTGTTATGATTCTGTGTCCTGGTCCAAAATGGAGGACTCTGGTATGTTGAAGGTGCCATTGGTGGGAAGTAACGTTGGCGAATCCTCCCGCCAATATGCGGGGACGCCCTTTCGATCAGGTACGAGTAACGACAATCACTCGAGGCCAGCCGGCAACGCAAATAAAAGGGGGGTTTGTTGGAACTTTAACAGGGGGAAATGTACTAGGCCCCAGGGGTCATGCAAATTTAGGCACGAATGTGGGGTGTGTGGGCAATCATCCCATCCTGAGTCCATGTGCAGAGCCAAAACGGGTGATAACGGGGGTAGAGGAGGCGCCAAACAGGTCTGACATAGTCCGAGGGGCGCCTTTACCTACCCCGATTGATACCATGGCAATGATTCCTTGGCTCAGCGAATACCCGGATCACGCTTCCGCTGGGGTGTTGCGCAACGGATTTTCATATGGTTTCCGCATCCCAGTGGGAGAGTTTCAGGGTATGCCACAATGTAAAAACCAGATATCGGTCTTACAGCATACGACCGTGGTACAAGAAAAGATCGGGAAGGAGGTGGCTCGAGGTCGAGTCGCCGGTCCATTCAACGTGCCACCAGTTGCTAACTTTGTTTGTTCCCCTTTAGGGGTGGTCCCCAAAAAGGACCCGGGGGAGTTTCGGCTGATACATAATTTATCAGCCCCACGTGGTCTTTCAGTAAACGATGCGATAGACCCGGAAGTGTGTTCGGTGCGGTACGCATCCTTCGATGAGGCCGTAGCCATTTTGAATCGCCTGGGGCCCGGTGCGCTGATGGCAAAATCTGATATCGAGTCAGCGTTCCGGTTGCTCCCGGTACATCCAGACGATCAGCGTCTCCTTGGTTTCATGTTTCAGGGTCATTATTACATGGATAGGTGTATGCCGATGGGGTGCTCTATATCTTGTGCCTATTTTGAAAAGTTCAGTTGCTTCCTGCAATGGGTCTTCACGAGGAAAACGGGGTTTCAACATGTGATGCATTATCTCGAAGACTTCTTGTTTCTGGGGGCAGCCGGGGATCCCGAATGTGGACAGGCTTTGACTGCATTTTGTGTTTTGATGAATCAGTTTGGCGTGCCGTTGGCACCAGGTAAGACTGTGGGTCCCGCGACTTGCCTCGAGTTTCTGGGGATCGAGCTTGATTCCGAGGAAGGTTGTTTTCGTCTACCAGGGGACAAAGTGTTAAGATTCAGGGCATCCCTGCAAATGTGTATAAGTGAGTCTAAGGTTAGGCTACATCAATTACAGCAATTGGTGGGACAGTTGAATTTTGCCCTAAGAGTTATACCGATGGCCCGCCCCTTTTCTCGCTCGATCGCTCAAGCCATGGTCGGCCTGAAGGAGGGTCATCATCGCACAAGGCTATCGGCTGAGGTTCGCCAGGACATGCGCATTTGGTTGGCATTTCTGGCGGATTTCAATGGCCGAATTGTCTGGAACAAACCGGCCGTGTCCTCCGAGGAGCTGGGGCTGTGGACGGATTCGGCAGGGAGCATTGGTTTTGGCACCATATTCGGCACTCAGTGGTCGGCACAAAAATGGCCGTCATGGTGGCATGAGAGTGGTCTGACAAGTAACATTGCTTTCCTTGAACTTTTTCCCATTCTGGTGGCCCTGAGAACTTGGCCCGAGGGGTTCAGAGATCACTCTGTGGTATTCTGGTCTGATAACATGACCGTTGTTGAGTGTATCAATAGCCAGGCAGCACGATGCAAGTGGATTCTGAGATTGCTCAAGGAAATTGTGTTATTATGTATGCAATTGAATGTAGTATTTAAGGCAAGACATGTCCCGGGGGTGATGAACCAGGCGGCTGATGCGCTTTCTCGTTTTCGTATGCAGGCCTTCTGGGGTTTTCTGCCCACAGCGGACCCGGTGGCAGCACCCTTTCCCGAAGCTCTCTGGTCTCTCGGTGCCCCGAACTACAGAACCTCGTGGGAGAGAGTTTAGCACCCAGGAAGAGGAAGGCATATGAAGGGGCGTTCCGTTCCTATTGGGCCTTTTTGGGGGCAGCTAGAGGGGAGCTTTGGGGCCAGGAGGAGTTGGTAGTGAAATTCTTGCTATCTTTACGTCATGCAGGCAAATCAGTGGCTACGGCCCAGAGGCATCGGGCCGCCATTTCCTTTGTGGCTAGGGCTCATGGGATCCAGGACCCGACAGCGTCTTTCGTTGTGCAAAAAGCGCTACGTGGGTGGCAACGCCTTGAGGGTCGCAGAGTAGATGATAGGCGCCCGATAGGTCTGGATAGGTTGGCTTTGTTGTTATCTGTACTTCCTGCAACATGCTCATCCCAGTATGAAGCAGTGTTATTCCGAGCCGCTTTTGTGCTAGCATTCCATGGGGCTATGCGGGTGAGCGAATTAGTGGCAAGGAACAAGCAGGATACCAGGGGGGGACTGTGTCGAGAGCACGTCCAAGTCAGGGGGGAGACAATGACTGTCTCATTTGTCAAGTCCAAAACTGATCAGGGTTCAATGGGGGACTGCATAATGATACGAAGGATCCCCGGGTCCTCCATGTGCCCGGTGAGTTGTGTAGAGGAGTATTTAGCACAGAGGGTGGCATCATGGGGGGGGACCTTGTTGAGACACGCTGACGCCAGCCCACTGACGAGGTTTCAGTTTCAGCGGGTGCTTGCGATGTCGATTACGGCTGCGGGCTTGAACCCGAGCGAGTTTGGGACCCATTCCTTTCGGATAGGGGCCGCTACAGAGGCTACGGCCAGGGGTCTGAATGTTGAACAAATTAAACGTGTGGGGCGTTGGTCCTCTAATTGTTATAAGAGTTATGTGCGGTTGCACATGTTGTGAAGCTGTAACGATGTACTCACGCTTCTTGTTTTTGTTTGGTTTCAGTTGCGCAAGCTTACGAGGCGGGGCGGACTATGCAGTCGACCCAACACCGGGCCAGCGGTCATACTTCACCGGCTGTGAAAAAGGAGGTGTGGGTCGTGGGCCACTCATACGTGAGGCGAGCCGCGGACGTATTCAAAGCAGGTGACATGAATCACGTGGCTGGGGAATACGGGTACAGTGTGTCCTTCTACGGAAAGGGCGGACTCTGTATTGACCAGTTTCAATCATTTTTTGAGGGTTTGCTAGGGCGGACGAGGTCACCGCCGTCTATAGTCATAGTACATCTTGGGGGCAATGATTTGGTCACCACTGGTAGACGACTTCTTCTTGAGGCGATGCTTTCCACTGTAAGTTGGTTGGCGAGGAGAGTTCCAGGGTGCACGATTGCATGGTCACATATGATCCCACGTAAAGTATGGCGGGGGGCTGCTTCTGTTTCTACTTTAAACCATTCAGTAAGGAAAATTAATAACAAAGTGAGTAGATTATTCCGTTCCAATACACTGCATTCTATTTCGCATGGTTGTATTACTGGTGACAGTATGTATTTGGGGGATGGTGTTCATTTGTCCCGGGTGGGGAATGAGTTACTCATAGGAGACTGTATAGCTTGGCTAAAGACTTTAAGACATGACCTTTAGGTAGGAGTGTTGTGGGGGGTCCGGATAGCCGGTCAACTATCCGGCCTGTGGCAGTAAGGTCATGATCGGTGAGCACTAATTGGAAGATCCCTATGAGTGGGCGTCACCCATTACGGATGGGAGCGCTCGAAGGAGGTGGCCATTGGCCCCTCAACGGGGAAGGCGGTCCCTTCTAAGGATGGGACGCCGAAAGGAAAGGAAAGGCGGTCAAGGCCCCTTCCTGGGTAGGGGGGGCTACAGCCCCCTCCCGGAGAATTTCCCGGGGCCAGGACATCTGCGACGGCAGATGTGGTAAGTTGTGTGGGGTTTGGGGGGGGGTCTACGCTACCTTCTAGATTCCTCACACGAGTCCTCGGACGACCTTTAAGTGGCGTCGAGTTTATTGGGGCCCCCGTCAAGTCAAGGGAAATTGGTAGTTGCACTCGAGGTACACCTCTGTGCGGTCGCCCCTCACAAGTGAGGGGGATATTTCTGGTTAGGGATCTTGACACCGGTTACGACCTTGCCGTTGGCCCTTAAACGTTAGGATGTACAATTTCAAAATTTCAAGTTAGATGTTTTGTAGGATGTTAGTTCGGCTAGGAGAACCTTTGTATTAGAGAATATGTTAAGGTTAGCCAAACATCGCAATGTGGTAATGAAATTGTACATAATATGAAACTGTTATTTTAATGTTTTAATTTTGTTTCATATTTTAATAAATACGGCCGGGAGGGTCACTCCCTCCCGTCTTCCAAAAGTTCAGAACTGTTTCCGGTTTCCCATCCTTGGGGATTGTGTTGAGAGGGGGTGGCGGGTATCTCAGCCATATGGAAAGGGGCGACCATTCGGTCCCCCCGAACGTATGGCGGAGTACCACGATCCCCCCGGGAAGCCATCTTGGGCGGGAGGCGAGTCTCGGCTGGTATGCCCGAAGCGGCGTAGCCGGGGCGCGCCTTTTCCCGCCCTGGAGTGGGCTGGCCTAGACACTGACGCGGCCGGGCCACGCCCTCGGGGCAGGCCGGGGCGGGTTTACGCCCGCCCTGAAGACGGATAAAAGGAGCAACAAGCCAAGGAAGCATCCTCTTGTTCCTGTGCTCTGAAGCTGCACCACCTCGCTGCACGTGAGCTCGAGACGGAACGAAGAGCCAATTTTGACCCACCCACCAGCCCCTGAAGACAGCAAGTAGTTTTGAATAAAGTTTGATGTGGTAACTCTTTTATTGCAGGTCGGATTATTATCGTGATAACCTTGAATATGCAATAAAGAAATGGTCAATTTGTGGTATGTTTTGCAAATAAAGTAATTTTGCTCTAGTGTTGATCAGTAGCATGTTTTTAATAAAATTGTTGCTTTTAACTGTCTTTTAAGTAATTTAGTCATTTAGTTTAGCACTCATTTAGTTTAGAACTGTCGTATTTATTTTGGTCGGGCGGTAAGGTCATGATCGGTGAGCACTAATTGGAAGATCCCTATGAGTGGGCGTCACCCATTACGGATGGGAGCGCTCGAAGGAGGTGGCCATTGGCCCCTCAACGGGGAAGGCGGTCCCTTCTAAGGATGGGACGCCGAAAGGAAAGGAAAGGCGGTCAAGGCCCCTTCCTGGGTAGGGGGGGCTACAGCCCCCTCCCGGAGAATTTCCCGGGGCCAGGACATCTGCGACGGCAGATGTGGTAAGTTGTGTGGGGTTTGGGGGGGGGTCTACGCTACCTTCTAGATTCCTCACACGAGTCCTCGGACGACCTTTAAGTGGCGTCGAGTTTATTGGGGCCCCGTCAAGTCAAGGGAAATTGGTAGTTGCACTCGAGGTACACCTCTGTGCGGTCGCCCCTCACAAGTGAGGGGGATATTTCTGGTTAGGGATCTTGACACCGGTTACGACCTTGCCGTTGGCCCTTAAACGTTAGGATGTACAATTTCAAAATTTCAAGTTAGATGTTTTGTAGGATGTTAGTTCGGCTAGGAGAACCTTTGTATTAGAGAATATGTTAAGGTTAGCCAAACATCGCAATGTGGTAATGAAATTGTACATAATATGAAACTGTTATTTTAATGTTTTAATTTTGTTTCATATTTTAATAAATACGGCCGGGAGGGTCACTCCCTCCCGTCTTCCAAAAGTTCAGAACTGTTTCCGGTTTCCCATCTTCGGGGATTGTGTTGAGAGGGGGTGGCGGGTATCTCAGCCATATAAAGTGGTACCAGCATACAGAGCAGCAGTAATCACCAATTGGGAATCAGGCAAATATAAATATAAAAAAGCTACTATTCATCTCTATGGGAAATATAATCAAATAAAAACAATCATTTAAAATATAATTTAAACTAAAGATGCTAAAAAGAAAATCACAGCCTATGTTTTTACAAAAACCAGGATCACATTAATAGTCCGATAGGAGCGGGTGTTAATAATTCTCACATCAGTTTTTCAACAAATACCTTCGCTTACACCACATAGCAAATAAGAATTTGGAAATTGTAACAACAAAAACCGGGTTGTATCAGATTTTAGGACCCTGTAGAATTCTTTATAGTTTCTGATACCCAGATTTCTACATAGTTGAATAACCCATTTTGACCTGGCCTACTTATATGCCGAGCAGAAGAACAACACATGAATTTCAGAATCTTCCTCTACTAAGCACAACGGGCAAAGATAAGTCATTGCACCCGCCCACTTGTAAGTTAACGCATGAAGCGGGAGCGTCCCATATCTAAATAGCAAAAACAATTTCTTTGCCATTGTTTGTTGTATAGAATCCAACACCAGCTCCATTTTATAGTGGTGTTTTGTGTCCAGGAACCCATAGGTTAAACTAGAAGGATTAACTGTCTGTAAAATACATGACAGTTTATAATCCTTCAATGCGCTTGCCAGAGATTTTTTGGGGATAGCTAAGCATGACTCCTACGGTGCCGACCATAAGTCCTCCCTCCCTAACGCAAGAAAAAAACCCCTTGAAAGGACAGCCTCAGGACATTGCCCGCCCCCAGAGCAGACATTACAGCCTTTAATTCCTCCCTGTAATGTCCTAACTCTGGTGTACTCCACAGCCATTGCCAGTAGAGCAGAGGACGTGAAGCCATTAGGTCCGCAATGGGAAGAATACCCAGGTCCATCCTTAATGGTGTTAAGGGGGTGCTTTAAGGCAAGCACAAGATTTGTCTTATAAAGTTATTTTCTGTTACAGTAAGGACATGGGCTGGGCAATGTCCCCACAGTTCGGCCCCATACATGGTCGCCCCCCTTGCTTGAACCTTATAAATTTCTACACGTGGGCTTATAACCTTTAGGGCAAAACTCTTATGAACTTTTAAGATACCCCCAATGGCCCTAGTTAGCTTTAAATTTGCTTTATTGATTTGTGGTCCCAACCCCATTTTGTCATTTAATGTAAAACCCAAATATTCAAAAATAGAGACCCTTTCAAAAAGTCTATCATCCATTCTAGGGTGCGGACAATTTGTGGAATCAGCATGGAAGACCATATATTTTTTTTCATAATATTTACTTCCAAATTCCTCTTTTTACAAAACAGGTTAAATTCCTTTAAGACACTCTGCATCCCCATTGGTGATTTCACGAGAAGCAGGGTGTCGTATGCAAACATTAGATCAGGAAATTTGTGGTTAGCTAGTTTTGGAAAGTCAATATCCTTAACGGCAAGGAGGTCCCCAATTAGCCCGTTAAGGAAGAGTGAGAAAAGAGTCGCGAGCACACAAACCTGCCTCGCCTCCTTTCCAACGGGAAAGGGAGCTGTTAATTTCCCATTCTTGCCCAACCTTACCCTAGCAAAAGTTCCCTCGTGGATGCGTTTGATCTGGTAACAAAGGTATGGTGGGGCTCCCATATCCAACAAAATACCCCACAGCCGGCCACGATCTACCATATCAAACGCAGATTTAAGATCCACGAATGTAAGGTACAGACTACCACCCTCCAAAACTATATGTTTCCAATAGATCAATTGGAATCTAAACAACTGATCTATGGTGGATGTATTTTGTCTAAAGCCTGCTTGTAGGGAAGTTAAAATATTAAGGTCTTCCATCCATTCCTGAAGTCTTCCCAGTAACACTCGAGCAAAAATCTTTTGTGTTACATCAATAAGGCTAATTGTCCTATAGTTTTCTGGTTCTATTGGGAACCTTTTCTATAGATAGGGATAATCTCTGCCCCAGCACACATAAGAGGGGGTGGCATGCCATAAAGAATAGCATTAAATAAAGACTGGATGTATGGGGCCCAGACTGCCTGTTCATTACTGTACAGGTCCCCGGGGATTCCATCCAACCCAGGAGCTTTATTTGATAGTACTTTGGCTAGGGCCGCTTATACCTCAGCCAAGGTACAGAGATGTATGTCTTCGGGGGAATCAAAGGTTTGGGAGCATACTGACATCCCTATCTCACTAGATCCATTATGTGGGCTTGAATATAAATCTTTAAAATGGACACCCCAGGCTTCCTCGCCAATATTTGGCTCGAAGGTGGTCCTACCCTCGATTTTTCCAGTTTTAACTAAATTCCAGAAGCCTCTTATATCTTAAAGGTCCAAGGCGTTCTTGATCGCGTGCCATCTTTCCATTTGTCATTCAGATTTCGCTGCTAAAATAATTTTTTTTTAAATGCCCTCGCTTCCCTTATTCGCTTGCTATCCCCCCCTTGAGGCTTGACAACAGGGCACTATTTGCATCCTTACATGACCTGTTCTTCCAGAGGTTTTGTTCTCTGCGGCGGTTACCCTTGTTAGGTTTACTACTATAAAAATATTCTGCCAGGCTTGCAACCATGCCCTGGTGGATTTTTTATCAGGTTCTAGATTGACACTACTTCCAGAGACGAGGCTTGCCTTTTCTAACAGAGGAATAATACAAGTATACATATTCGACATTACTTCTGGAGATTGTACTATTGAACCCCAGCAAATTCTTCTACCTCCTTCAACCCCTATTAAGTTGTCTGGTGGGGGAATATCCATGCCTTGCCCTACTTCTACTAAATGGCTACGACCAACGGGCTATGGGCACTTTCTTCGCGGGGTGGACAAGAAACTTCGCAATCTTGTGCCAAATTTCAACAATTATCCAAATATAATCAATTATTGTTGTCTGGACATTTCTATTGAAAGTAAAGTGTGCAGGATTGTCATCAGGGAACAGACCATTACATGCCCTCAACAAATAGGTGAGGGTAAAAGAGATTAATTAGAATACTAATGGGGTCCACCCCCTTATTGAGTAAGCATTGCACGCAGGGATTGACCAGGTTGAATCCTCATCACTAGTAATGGATGATGGTAAGCAGTGAAGGGGTTCGAAATGACAATTGAAGTCCCCGCCAATTAGAGAATATGCTTTACTAGACAGTGTAGTAAGGAGAGCAGCCAGACAATCTAGCGTCGAGGATGTCTGCCCATCATTTACTGGGCGAGAGTAAACATTGATAATGGTCAACTCTGGAAGGTTTCTATAGGTGAGGAGAATGCATAGAATATCAGGTGAATGAGTTTCTATCCTCTTCACTGTACAACCCAAATGGGTGCCCAACCAGATACCAAACCTCCCGAAGGTCTACTCCTTGGACCCTTCACCACCGCTTCACAGTACGCTACAAAACCTACTCTATATAGTGGTCTTAATGCCCAACTTTCTTGGAATAGGCAAATCTCGTGGGAGTCTATAAAATCACCCCAATCAGGGAGATCCAGTCTGGCCAATAGGCCCACAATATTCCATGACAAAATCCTGGGACAATATGGTCTCGCTTCAATTTCACTCTTGGGGGTCAGATCCAATTCTGCCCTATTTATAACTTCTAAGACCTCATAATTATTTTCAACGGTCCCTAATGTTTGGTGGTATAATGCCACTTCACTAGTTATTAAAGTGTTATTTTTGGATACATCAGAAGGTTTCCCCATCTCCTCATGGTCACTATCTTTAATGGTTTTGCTAGTCTCCTGATTCACCAACTCATTTCTTAGCATACCCTGCTGGTTTATTCCCCCTCTCCGACACCCAAAGTACTATTACACAATTGTTTAACCATAATAGGTGGACTAGGGTTGATTGGGGTCAGTCAATCCCCCAAGTCTAGTACACTAAATCTGTTGCTTAGAGGGACACTAGATGCAAAACAAATACTGTCATTCCCTCCTCTATTATGGGCATTACCTAGCTGGGCTCTTGCTTCCAAGTTCTTGCCTAAATATCCAAATCTCTCAGTTAAGGGTGGGGGACGATAAAAGTGACTTAAATCGAAAGTCTGGATACTAGTTCTCATTCTTTGGTGAGACCAACCACAAATATGTTGAACCACCCATCTATCTCTAAAATTAATCACTATGCAATCACCCTCTATGTTTTTCACTCTATGACCCACCCAACTTACTCTACGTACAAACTAGATTTATCTATGCATGTTGCTTGGGAGGGGTCTATTGTTATTTAGCCAATAAATAGACTTATTTTTTAATTAAGTATAGGATTCTACGCTGGCTTTGTCTAATTCAGGCACCCCGGTCAATAAGACAACATATGGTGAAGAATCAGGGGGTAAATCAATACATGGCAGGATGTGCTTAGATTCACTGGTATTAGGTATTCCCTTGGCTCTTACAAATGATTTTTGAGCCAGACCCCTTCCTTGGGATTGTTGCTCTGCTCTCACACCCTGAGGATAGCCTATTCTTCCATGTACCACTGCACCGTTATAGGTGGTAGATCCGGCTACATCACTCCCACAAGATGGGACATCCACTGTATTAGGTATAGTTGGGGTGGGCAGTGGGGGATTGGAGGCTACAGGATCCCGGATTACATTCGTTATCACTTCATTTCGCTGAGCACTCCTCCCTAAACTACTCTTTAAACAATCAAAATTGGTTACAATCTACTGTTCAAATATTACCAATCTGTCCTCAATTAATGACAACCTCTATAAGCAAGGCTGCATAGATAACGCAAAGAGGGCTCCTACTTTGGACCAAAGCCCCTATTTAACCAGGGGCAAGGTGCAGTCAGCAAAAACCATAGACGAAGTATGTGGTGAGGGAGTAATTGCCCGGGGCACTTCTGTGCTTGTCGGAGCTATAATCGCCTTCTCACCATTCTTGTTGGTTTTAGACATCTTTGGATTGTTTCCCTTCTGTAGGCCCCCTCCTCGCTTCTTCTTGGGGGCCAATGCCGATACATGGTCCTCTAGGTGTGAACATTGGGGACATAGCTGTACCACTGTCAATATCTATCAAGGATAAATCCATAGATGGAACAATAGAACAGGGCTCACGGACCATAGATGTGTTCCCTAGTTCCTGAGACGCTTGACTGCTACTTTGTCCCAGATCCCTAGGGTCGGTTTCTGCGAGTATGTGCTGCTCGGATGAATGTGCCGACATCGGGCCCCCGAAGGATGAGCGTTTGGCATACACGGGGTCCAATGAAAGGCGACGCTCAGTCAGTGCAATCTCATGCGCTAACACTGACGTAGCTCTGGTTACAAACTGGTCGAGTGTCCCAGCAATGCTCCCACCTATCACAGCTTTCTTCCCCTTCCCTTCGCGTACAGACATCGTAGGCAAGGTATTGGACTATAGTTTGGCACCAAATATTGGACCCCTCATCAACAATTAACAGAAAAGGTAAGCAGTAAGGCTAGCCTTGTGATGTTGAATGCATTAGAGGGGGGGACCAGCCCGGCCTCCTCCGGTCTCCAACGGGCTCAAACGGGCCGGCCCTTGGCCCAAGCTTCACCTGGCACACGCCCGCACGAGTCTCGCGCAGCGGGTATGGCGGTTAAATAAATAGGTAGATGCCCACTGCGTGGAAAGTGAGCACAGGTGCGGGCAGTGGAAGAGGCTCCTGAGACTTGGAGTCCCTCTTCTTACAGCGTCCTCGTGCTCCTCCAGGAATGATAAAACACGCAGCGCCTCCCGCGAACCGGGAGCGGCAAGGAGTTATGAAGCGCCCACTGGGTGGAAAGTGAGCACATGTGCGGGCGGAGTAAGAGGCCCCTGGGACTTGGAGTCCATCTTCTTACTGTTCCACAGGGGCAGGGGGATTTGGGAATGGAGACAGAGAGATTCTGTGTCGTCATCGTCTCTCAGGGTCTCAGGAAACAATCGTCCTGACCATCCTGACCTTCGTCCTGACCATCCTGACCATCCTGACCATCCCAACCATCCTGACTCGCTCAGAGGAGGTCGCTCCCCACGCTCCCTGGCCTTTGGGTATCGTAGCGCTGTACTGCTCTGTCTGCTGTTTGTTTGTGCATTGCTCGCATTGACTGGAAGTCATCTGTGCCTCTTTAGCTTCGCAGCGCTCCACAGCTCTGTTTACTGTTTGTGCATTAATCAAAGTGATCTGTGCCTCTTTGCATCGCAGCGCTCCACTACTCTGTGTACTGTTTGTGCATTGCTCGCATTGTCTCGCATATCATTTGTGCCTCCTCAGTATTGTTGCGATATTTTGGTCGCATTGCCTGATAAATATACATAGCGCCGGACTGTGGCCCCAATCTCGTCCTGTTTTCGCTTTCGTATTTGCAGCCATTTTGTTGTTGTGCCTCGTAGCCCGTCTCTCCACCCCGCTCCCGCCTCCCAGCTGCTCCTCCCTCCCACTGATAGTTGAGGTGCGTGCCATCCGGGGAAGCGCTGTGACCATCCTGACTCGCTCAGAGGAGGTCGCTCCCCACGCTCCCTGGCCTTTGGGTATCGTAGCACTGTACTGCTCTGTCTGCTGTTTGTTTGTGCATTGCTCGCATCGACTGGAAGTCATCTGTGCCTCTTTAGCTTCGCAGCGCTCCACTGCTCTGTTTACTGTTTGTGCATTAATCAAAGTGATCTGTGCCTCTTTGCATCGCAGCGCTCCACTGCTCTGTGTACTGTTTGTGCATTGCTCCCATTGTCTTGCATATCATTTGTGCCTCCTCAGTAGCGTTGCGATATTTTGGTCGCATTGCTTGATAAATATACATAGCGCCGGACTGTGGGCCCAATCTCGTCCTGTTTTCGCTTTCTTATTTGCAGCCATTTTGTTGTTGTGCCTCCTAGCCCGTCCCTCCACCCCGCTCCCGACTCCCAGCTGCTCCTCCCTCCCACTGATAGTTGAGGTGCGTGCCATCCGGGGAAGCGCTGTGACCATCCTGACTCGCTCATAGGAGGTCGCTCCCCACGCTCCCTGGCCTTTGGGTATCATAGCGCTGTACTGCTCTGTCTACTGTTTGTTTGTGCATTGCTCGCATTGACTGGAAGTCATCTGTGCCTCTTTAGCTTCGCAGCGCTCCACTGCTCTGTGTACTGTTTGTGCATTGCTCGCATTGTCTCGCATATCATTTGTGCCTCCTCAGTATCATTGCGATATTTTGGTCGCATTGCCTGATAAATATACATAGCGCCGGACTGTGGCCCGAATCTCGTCCTGTTTTCGCTTTCATATTTGCAGCCATTTTGTTGTTGTGCCTCGTAGCCCGTCCCTCCACCCCGCTCTCGCCTCCCAACTGCTCCTCCCTCGCCCCCGCTCCCCCACTATCCACATATGACAGATGCCTTTGCGCGCAGCGATCGCCCCCTATGGCGCCGTCTATGCCCGTACGCGCCTGGACCGTGCCCAGCGCCAGACCCCCTGTTCCCCGTAAAACCCTTTCTACCTGCATAACATACGACGACGCAACCCTCTCAGCCCTCAACCCCGGCCGCACACCACAATGCTACCAAGCTGCCGCAGGACACACCCTTGGACCCTTCACCTGCCACTCCTGCAAGTTCGACTGCATCAGGACCCACACCAAATCCACAAACTCCAAACAGAGCTCCGGCACTAACCACCTAAAGTGCATCCTGCTCAATACCCGCTCGGTCCACAGACACTCCATTGAACTCTGGAACCTACTCGACACTACATCGCCGGACATTGCCTTCCTCACAGAAACATGGATGAACGCCTCATCAGCGCCCGACATTGCCATAGCCATCCCGGACGCCTACAAGATCATCCGAAAAGATCGCACCAACCAAACAGGAGGAGGCATCGCCATCGTCCATAAGAACACCATCCGCATCACGACCAGTTCCGACGATAACCTCGCTACCGCCAAACACCTTCACTTCCAGATCCACACCGACCCCTAAACCACACTCAGAGGCACCCTCATATACAGACCTCCAGGACCCCACACACAATTCAGCGAAGACATCACTGACTTTATCAGCCCACATGCCCTCCCCTCCGAGAACTACATTTTACTGGGAGACCTCAACTTCCACCTGGAAAAGAAAAACGACAGCAACACCACCTCCCTTCTGGACAACCTGGCCAATCTCGGACTCAAACAACTTGTTGACACCCCCACCCACTTGGCCGGACACACGCTCGACCCTATCTTCACCTCCAGCAAGCACATCTCCTTCGATCACACCACCGCTCTCCATTGGACGGACCACAGCTGCGTTCACTTCAACTACAAAAAGACCACGACCCACAAACCCCCACAACCTATTCCTCAAAGAAATTGCAACAAAATCACCACCGACCAGCTCTTCACATCGCTTCACCAAAACCCCCTGCCAAATCATTGGACCCAAACCAAGCAGCCACCAACCTCACACAATGGATCACCCGCAGCGCCGACGAACTAGCACCCTTGAAAAACCATCTAATCAAGCAAAGTAGCAAAAAAGCCCCCTGGTTCAACGATGACCTTAAGAAATCCAAGAAGTTCTGTCGTACTCTCGAGAAAGCCTGGAGAAAAAACCCAACCACTGACAACCTGGCCACCTTCAAGAACGCCACCCGCAAACACCTCCAACTGATCCGATTCACCAAGACATCAGCATTCAAGGATCGACTTGACAACAACGCCAAAACAGCAAGGAACTATTCAACATCGTCAAAGAATTTACCAACCCAACCGCCGACACCAACGACATCACTCCCTCCCAAGACCTCTGCGACTCTCTATCCTCATTCTTCCACACCAAAATCGCCAAAATACATAACAGCTTTGAAAACCAGTCCGAAGACCAGTCCACTCCACCTACCTCCGAACCAAAACCGCACTCTAACAACCTTTGCGCGTGGAACCCAATCACCACCGAAGACACCATCTGCATGATGAACTCCATCCACTCAGGATCGCCAACCGACCCATGTCCCCACCACATTTTCAACAAAGCAGACTCCATCATCGCGCCCCATATCCGCGATGTCATCAACTGTTCCTTCAACTCCGCTACCTTCCCGAAAAGCTGGAAACATGCCCAACTCAGCGCCCTTTTGAAAAAACCCACAGCAGACCCCACTGAACTTAAGAACTACCGCCCCATCTCGCTCCTCCCATTCCCTGCCAAAGTCATTGAGAAAGCCGTCAATAGTCAGCTCGCCGCCTTCCTTGAATCCAACAAATCCCTCGACCCTTCACAGTCTGGCTTCCGAGCTAAACACAGCACCGAAACCGCCCTCATCGCAGCAACAGACGACATTCGAACCCTACTGGACAACGGAGAAACAGCTGCCCTCATCCTACTTGACCTCTCCACAGCCTTCGACACAGTCTGTCATAGCACCCTCATACAATGACTCAGCAACGTCCGAATACAAGGAAAAGCATTGGACTGGATCATCTCGTTCCTCGCCGGAAGAACCCAAAGAGTCCGCCTCCCCCCTTTTAGATCAGAGGCCAACAAAGTCATCTGCGGCGTACCACAAGGATCCTCACTCAGCCCCACCCTTTTCAACGTATACATGAGTCCCCTCGCATCCATCACGCGCCAACACAACCTCAACATCATCTCCTACGCAGACGACACCCAGCTGATCCTCTCCCTCACCTAAGACCCAAACACCGCCAAAACCAACTTACACTAAGGAATAACAGAAGTAGCCGAGTGGATGAAGAACAGCCATTTAAAAACAAAAGCGGACAAAACGGAAGTCCTCATCTTAGGGTCATCCCCCTCTGCCTGGGACGACTCATGGTGGCCACCGGCCCTGGGAACTGCACCCATACCTACGGATCCTTCACGTAACCTGGGCTTCATCCTGGACTCCTCCCTCTCGATGACCAGACAAGTCAACGCTGTCTCATCATCTTGCTTCAACATTCTACACATGCTCAAAAAATCTTCCATTGGATCCCCACCAAAACAAGAAAGAAGGTCACTCACGCACTGGTCACCAGCCAACTGGATTACAGAAACACCCTTTACGCCGGAACCACAGCCAAACTACAGAAAAAACTCCAACGCATCCAAAATGCCTCAGCCAGACTCATATTGGACATCCCTCGGCAAGCTCACATTTCCGGCCACCTGAAAGACCTCCTTTGGCTCCCCGTCAACAAGAGAATAACGTTCCGTCTCCTCACCCACGCACAGAAAGCCCTCTACGACCCAGGACCAGAATGCCTCAACACACGAATGTACTTCTACACCCCCTCCCGCCAACTACGATCGTCCAATCAAGCCCTCACCGCAATTCCGCGCATCCATAGATCCACCATGGGGGGAAGATCCTTCTCCTACTTAGCGGCCAAAACATGGAATTCTCTTCCCACCCACCTCCGCCTTACACAGAACCACCTCTCCTTCAGAAAGCAACTAAAAACTTGGATATTCGATAAGTAAAGCACCCCCCTCCCTCAAGCGCCTTGAGACCCTCTGGGTGAGTAGTGCGCTATACAAATTTTGAGCTTGAACTTGTATTCAGGAACTCAATAAAAAAGGACCTGTCTTCATGGATGTATTATTTCCTCCTTTTAAATGGGAATTAGTTTGCTTTTTTTATGTCACACTTCTTAAGCTTCTTAAGGCTTTCTTCGTCTTTCACTTTTCTGTTCTTTTCCTTCCAAACTCTGGAGCGCAAATGACTAAGAACACAGATTGTTGGATTCACAACCTAAGGCCCAACCTTTGTTCAATCGAGTCCACTGTGTTTTGTTGGCTGTGGTCTGTTGGCTTTGGTCTAAGTTCCCTATCCAAGTATAAAAATGTTTGGCAGAAACCAAATAAGGGGAATTAGACAATAGGAAATGATTTGGAGGCCCTTTAAGTGGTGCCACTGTATGATGCTATAACTAATTATTTTCAATTGCAAAAACATGATTAAATGACCTTGGGTGGGAAAGTGCACAAAAGACACAGGTGGTGACAACACTAGCCATTTGTGACCCCTTAGACTAGAAGTGTCTCGCACTTCAAATCTGACACCAGGTTAAATATTGTCCCCGAGACCAACTCTACAGATCACTTCTGCATCTCATGAAGACTCAGAAAAAGGCCTGCCCTGCTGCCAAAAGGATTTCCCTGCTGCCTGTTGAAAGAACACTGGGCCTGTTCCTCAAACACAGAGCTCCCAGAGTGAATCTGAGGGCTAATTGACTGTCCTCCAGTTCTGAACTATATGGACATAACAAGCTTCAAGGACCTGTCCTGCATCTGCCTAGCTACCCTGACTTAACTGGACCTGCCTGTGCCCTGCTGCTGGCTGCTGCTGCTATGACTCCTGATCCCCTAGAGGTGCCCTCAAGGTCCTGGACCTTTGGCTGGCACAGAATGACTCAACTTGACGTAGTGCAATGCAAGGCCTCCCATGGCGACACTTCCCAGCTTCTGATCAGCAGCATTACGAGAACCTATGCAGAGCGACACATCTTGACACAGGTCCAGATCTTTTTTCTTTTCTTGAATATAGAATGTTAGCACTGTAATTGTTTATTAGAGCTCTGTGGTGAAGCTTCAGTAGATCACAGGGGAGTCACTTGACAGACTGGTGTTGGAAATATTTTTTACTCATCATGCCTGTCTTACTTCTGACATGTAGGAGGAAGGTTTTTGAGAATTCCTAGCAAGTATGCCCTCATTTTAGCTCTCTAAAACACTAATCATAATTTCTATGACAAAATGGAATTACACATTTTGCTAATTAACTGTAGTTTCCTTCACAGGGAATTACCAGTTACATGTTGTTCAGGAGTTCCTCATTTTGTCATGAACATAGAATGTTAGGGCCTCATGTAAGGCATTTTGACATAGGGCAGAGCAGCAATGCAACATGCTGGGCTGTCCTACGTCAAAGTAAAAACGCAGGACTGCACCATATTTAAGCAATAAAGGCCCATATGTATCAAACTCCCTGTTGGCGATTCCCATTTTGCGATTGTTTGCAAATCGCAAATTGAGAATCGTAAAATAGTATGTAAATGAAAAATCGCAAAAAAATAGCGATTCCTCAAAAAAACGCTATTTTCTTTGCAACATTGCAAATAGCGATTACTTATTCCAAAAAATCGGAAATTTGCGAAATTTGTAAATTAGAGAATTGGAAACTCAGGTGCAGCTTGATGACATCACAACCAGGAAGTGTAACTACCCATGCTGCACCTGAGTTTCAGAAGCAATGTGAGAGAGTAGGAGTTGAGGTGAAGGATCTCTGCTGTGCAACAAACAATGGCAGACACTGGAGACATGGCCAGCCAGGACAAAGAGCAGCAGGGGGAGACACAGAGAAAAGGAAAACAAAAGTTTTCTAAAACTGAGCTGGAGGTCCTGATTCGGGAAATGGTTGCTAGCCACGAGCACCTCTTTGGAAAGAAGACCCTGTGGGTGCCTGACACAAGCAAGAGGAGGATTTAGGCTGATATCCAGCGCAAAGTAAACGCAATTGGCGTCACTCACTGAAGCGTGGAAGATCTTAGGAAGCGCTGGTACGATATGTGCCATCGACCAAGGAGAAGGTCGCTGCCAGGTTGGAGCAGGCCAAGAAGACCGGTGGTGGTACCTCTACTGCTGCTGCTTCCACACCACTAGAGGAAATGGTTGAGGGGACCCTGCTTCTAGAGAGTATAATGGGCGTGGCAGACCTGGACAGCTCTGACCCCCTAGGACCAAGACAAGATAAGAAGCATGCCATCACGCCCCTGATACTCCTTACTACCCACACACCCAGGAGATACCCAGGGGCACAACAAAACTAAAAGTTCAGTGCAGCTACACAAGCACACACAGCAATGCATTATGGGAGATGCAGTCACATGCACATTACATTGGAGCAATGACACCCAGCCAGTCCCAAACAGTATATGCGCATCAGGAAAAGCAAAATACAGACAGACAGGACCCATGCAACTCCAAACAGTGAAATTTAATGAAATTTAATGCATGAAAAGTGCAAGACAGGACAGAAAATTAATGTGTGCATTTATGTCCCAGCACCATCAGAAACACAGGGAACAGTTAGGGAGGCGAGGATGAATCCCCTAACTCAGAGGCCACAGGGCAAGAGGAGGAAACGGAGGAGGAGCGCAGCCCAGTAATCCCTCCAAAACGCAGCAGGCGGAATGTAGTGCCACCACTGACCCCACTGGAGTAGGAAGCCCAGGACACCGATGGCGATGTCAAAACAGTCCCGAAAAAGCCAGAGCCACCACACCGTGCTCAAGCACGTGCTGATCCAATCCCCCCAATTCCATCCAGGCGCAGGGCACGTCCATCCACCAGTGCAGCAGTCCCAGGAGAGGACACAGTCTTCGGAGGGCTGGAGGGGCACTTGTTGGAAGTCCAGCACCTGCAGTCGAGAAACATTAGATCATTACAGAGGCAAATCAGGGTTGGCTTCATGGGCATAACGGGTGCCCTAGAGGCACTCTGTGCTGAACTGAGGGTGGATCGTGCTGCTAGGCGCAGGGAGATGCAGCGTCTAGACCTTTACACCAGGGCGGTCAACCACCTTTCCTCAGCAACCAATGTGCTGTCAAGGCACCGCATCAGTTTGCTGTGTGTGGTGGCACACAACAGCCTGGACGTGGCAAGGGTCCTGGGACAGGTGACATGTGCTGTGGAAGAGCTACAGGCAGCTTGCACTACTGGCCTAGGAGTCCTCACTCCAACAGACGCGGACGCCCAATCTGGTAGGAGCAGCATTACATCCCGTCCCCCCGGATAGGCGTCGTAGTGGGTGTCACAGTAGGGCTTTAGGGACAAGTGAGGAGGGCACTGTGCAACCCCAGCCAGGGGCTATGGGCCGACAGCACTGCAGTTCAGGTGCTCAAACTTGGACAAGGAGATGGGTGCATCAACCCAGTGTACATGGACACTTGCTCCTGATTGTTCATTCGCACTGTGATCCCAACATGTGCTGGGCATTGGACAATACATTGTGTGCTACACAGGCAGTGTGCCGTTATTAATCCTGAAGTAAAGGTAAAGGTAAAACACAGTCTCATATTTGATATTTAGCATTGTGTCATATTTTCCTAGTTCTGTGCAATCTCATCTCACCTCTGGCGCCCAGCAGCTGCACCAATTACACCGGCTGGCATGCGTCCTGGCTCTGACCCCTCCTCACCTAATGAATCTGATTCACTGAGCTCCACTGGTGTGCCTTTCCTGGTGGCGATGTTGTGCAGCATGGCACATGCTACCACTATCTTGAAACAGGTCTGGGGGCTGTATTGAAGTGCCCCTCCACTCTTATGTAGGCATCTGAATCTGCTCTTGAGTATCCCGAAGGTCCGCTCAATGGTACATCTTGTTGCTATGTTGGCACTGATGTACCTCCGCTCCCCAGCGTTGACAGGATTCAGGTAAGTCAGTATGTATTCATGGACCGCATACGCACTGTCACATGTGGGGTGGGAGGAATATGATTAAACACTGTCCTGCCAATGCTGTCCTTTACTAGTGTGTCCTTTGTACAAACGCAATTACCTAGTAGGTATCCATCACCAAACTCCCCACTTGTGAGTCAACCGTGTATCCCACTGTGGCAGAAGATGAAAGCGCTGTGCGTGCTGCCTGGCTATTTTGTGACAATGTCGGTGATGATGTGCTTGATATGGCGACATATGTCCTATCTATGCATCCAATGACATGGGGAAACTGTGCAATGTGATAGAACTCCTGCTTTGTCTGGTCTAGTGCATGTGGTGGGCTGGGGAAGTGGATGTGGTGATGCAGCCTCTGTACCGTGGCATCAAGATACGCTTGGAAAAAGCGTGACAATACACTCTGTGAGACCACTCCTGCTGAGGCTATCATTCCCTGGAAGCTGCCTGATGCAAGAGGTGCAGTGAGCACAGGACCTGGATATGGGTGGGGATGGTGTGTGTCCTGCGTGTGGGGTTTTCAAGTATAGGTTTGAGCTCATCAATTAAATCAAGGATGCTCTCTTCATCCAGCCTGTAGTTTGTATGGATCTCCTCCTCAGTCGCTGGAACAGGGTTACGAGCGCACGAAAGATCCTTTACTGGCATCTCCTTCTCTGTGCAGCAGCTCTGAGTCACAGCCTCCTGGCTATCACATACAGACCAGCCATTGAGGAAAAAATATGTTGCATTGTGGGCCTCCTTTAATAGTTTGCACCTGGTTACCACCTGCTCAGACTTGGTGGTAATTGCGATTCTCAAAATTGCGAATTTCGTGAACTCACAAATTGTGTTTTCTTCATGCATTCCGTTTTGCTAATTTGCAGAAAAATCGCTAGGTAGTATTAATCGCAAATTTGCTCATCGCTGATTTTGTGTTTAGAAATTTTGCAGAATGTGTCTCATACACAGCAAAGCTGTGTTTTGTGATCACAAACACAGTTTTTTTGCGATTCCAAGTGTATGCGATTGCAAAACTGCTTCATACGTATGGCCCAAAGTGCATTCCTGCCCTTTCTGCCTCTGCTGGAGCCGTTTTTGGCTTCCTAGAGCCAATGTTTGCACTCTTGCACCATGGTGCAAGGGTTCCTCCCATGCAGACAAGATGGTTTTTGAGCTGGAAGGGCACCTTCCTGCATAAAATGAATCCTAAGAGGCATTTTCTTCTTTCTATGTGTGCTGCAGAACATTCTGAAATTCAATATATTATTAACCACATGACTGCTAGGCTGATTCCTCTTCTGTGCTGGAAATTGTTATATTCCATGGTTCATGACGAGCTCAGCTCGTAATGAGCACACGACCAGTGTGCTGCATGACGAGCTCAGCTCGTTATGAGCAGCGAAGGGGTTAAGGATGGCTTGTAAGGATTAGAGATTAGATTTTAATTTTGTAGCCAATTTGTGGAGTCTTATTTTGATTGAGTATCCTAATGTTGCTCGAAGCAATGTTTTGTGAATTCCTGTTTATGATTTGTTGACATTTTGCTTGTTTTTATATTATGTCTATTGTTGTGTTCTTTTAGTGAACATTCTTCTCACCTCTGGAGGAGTACGAATTTGACTCGTAACCAGGTTTACATCACTTTGTAAAACCGGGGCAGCATCATATTTTATGGATGTTGAATGGGAAAATCTACCATAAAGCCAATGGAAGTCCTCCCGGACGCAGAGTAAGGCGGCGCAACACTGTGCCCTGCATCGATGTACTCATGATTTGTGAGGACACTCAAAGCTGCTCAGGGTGGATTTGCGTGGCTTCACAGATCTTTAGGAGAGCCCTGTGTCACGCATGTGCCACTGTAACTGGTGCAAAAGTGAAGTACGGAACTCATAAATAAGCCCCTTAGTGTTCTAGCTGTTGATTAGAACTCTGTGGCGCAGCTGCAGCAGGACACTAGAGAATAAACTTACAGACCACCGCTGCTGTTGGAAGAGCTTGTTTTACTCAGCATGTAAAAGCTTTACTAAGCATGTCAGACCTTTTTTCACATGGCTGAGGAGGGGAATCTTGAATGTGGAGCACCTTCCATAATTTCTCTGATAAAATCGTGACAGAAAACAGTTTTCTCTCAAAAAAGGTTCATCAAATCCCAGCATAGGATCTGTAATTTCTGTAGGATAAAAATAACTTTACTCACCACAATTTGTCAAATTAGTATGATACTTCCATGAATGAATTATCTTGTGACTAAAGTCTGTTACCACCTTTTATATGTTTCTTTTTATGACCCTCAAAACCAGGCATTCTCTCGCCTGTATTTTTTCTGTTTTCCATCGGTTGTGAATGCAGTCCATTGACTACATCCAGGAGACAGGTTGTGGCTATAAAAACCATCTGAGATATCAAGTGTTGTTTTATATTTTTTACAAACTATGCTGTCTACTAAGACAGAGCTATGGGTATTCTGCACCGCAAAAGTCTGGCAATGGGAGTTCAAATGCGGGTAATCAAAAAGTATGTGTTGAGATGCATCAAGTTTGGATACAGTAAAGATGCGGATTATTCATTGGTGATACACATGTTTCTATCACTCCTTGATATTCCAAATGAGTGAGAATATCAGTGACAGGACCTTTTGATTCCCATCGTTTGGGATATTGGGTTTGCGGTTGAGGCATTGACCGCAATGGAATATCATGTGGCGGTGAGTCTTTATCCCAGCCAACCTGATTACGGTACAGAGCTGGCACCATGGCCAAAGCCCACTCAGCTCTTAAAGCCTCTGCATGCTCCTTGGGAACGTAACGTGAAAAACTAGGAAGTATCACATCTTCCCCGCGAGCTGCGGCCAGAACAAACTGTGGGGGCCAGTCCACCCCCTCTAGCAAAATTTCATAGGAAACGGTCATATCCTCCCAAAAGATCCCAGTGATCATACGCTCAATGTCACCCTCTATACGAAAAATTATGTCATACAGTTGATCCAGGGGGGGTACACGAGTGTCAGCTGTCTCCACTGTAATGAAAGTTTCAGTTGCTGTCATCTCCAGACAAGGATGCAGTGCCTTCCGCACTATTGGAACTTCCCCTGCGCTGTTTAGCAGGGTTACCGCCCAAGTCCAATCCAGTAGGTGTGTTCTCACTGTCTGAGGCATATCTCGCTGTCAAAGCGGCAACTTTTTTCTTTTGAAAAGGGGCCCAGAAAAGTGGCTGTTCGTCCTGCTTCCACTTGCCTTCAAACTAACGAGGCTGGTCACGTCCCCTTGGAACTGGCTGATTCTTGCCACGATCCTGGCGATCCCCACCACCAGCCTGTGAGCCAGATGTGTCCTGTGAAGAACGAGGAGAATGCTGACCAGGTACCTTAAATCTATCAGGAGTCTTAATTTTCGCGTGGTCCTGCAAGTCATAAGCACACTCAGAGGATTCATGTATCGGGGAACTAGCATGGGACCCCTGTTTCTGTTGTTGTGGTTGACCTTTTATTTAGTTTCTCCAGTTCTTTTTTAAAAAAGAACTGGATGTCCATCTGTGTCAGATGGCACGTTAGGCAGGGATTGAGCCTGTGTTTTAATTGAGAGAAAGGTTTGTTCCCCAAACTATTGCGGCCAATGGTTTTATAAGCTTTAGTAATAATTGTTGGTAAATTGTGTGGTTTGTCCATCGATGGGTCTGCTGCCAAGCCGTTAGCGACTTGAAAGCTCACAGAATCGCCCTTGACATTGGCAAGGATCATATCAGCTACCACGCCGAACACTCCCACCAGACGCATCCCCAGTTCCACAGTCGCTTCATCGCCATGTTCATTTTGAACAAGATTTATCATGGAGGGGAGGACAGTCATTGATGGTGTGCCAAAACACTTCAAATATACAGCTGCAAACACCTTTCCCCAGGTGCTACAATTAGCTAACTCGGGAATCAAAGTCTTAGGCAAACTAATTGTTAAAATTCTGTGTTTTTTTAAAGGAGAGGTGTTAGGAAAAACAGCTTTGAGCTGCCCAAATTTATCGGCAAGCCAATAAGGTAGTTCATTCCTATTTCTTTAACGCTTGCCCATTACCGAGTTAACCATAAAGGGACGGATAATCACTCCACCAGCCCCCATAGGTTGTGGTACAACTCCAGGTGGTGCCACCTGGAAAGCACGCAACACAAACTGTATGACAGCTCCGTGTACAGGAATTACAGAAGTATGCAACACCAGCAGCTTTTCGAGCGTAGCTGTTATCAACCCACGCCGGTGGGTTGTGTTAGAGTCCACCGGCCCAAACACTGCAGGAATGTAGTACGGCCCAATCCACTACCCTCGATAATCCAAATAGACAATAGTCACAAACCGAGCTCCAGAGGCAGGGTCATTAACACCCAAACAATGACTCGAGGATAACAAAAAGTTCAAAAAAGGGGAACAAGGGTTTAAAAGAGGGAAAATCAAAACGGGAATCAAAAAACAGAGAAATGGATAGGGAACACGAGCCCGTGAACCCAACAGACTAAGTCAATGAACCCAGAACCTGGAACCCAATATACTAAGATACCAAGCACTGGTTCATGGGCAGGACCAGTCTTAAGTCCCATCAAGGCAGGTCATGTGATGGCAAAGCATGGCCATAGAAAGCGGACCGGACCTAATTCCTAACAGGTTGCATAGCCAGCTAACACCGGCCATGTGGCCCCTTCAGTTGATAAAGGACCTAAACGGACTGATGTCAATGTGTGAGGAAGGGTGCCATTAAACCAAATACGGTGTTACCAAGCTGTAAGAGGAACCTCAAGCGTCTGATAGGGATGATACGCTACAGGAACAGCCACATCTGTGTTTTCATGAAACACATTGGCGTCCGCTTCCACCGCATGATGGTGCATGATTGTGTGCGGTAATGTTATGTCTCATTTCGAAAGTAGGAAGTACAATTTGATAACAAGTAGCACAACGAGGGCAAATAGGAGAGTAACCTTTTTTTATATATAACTTCAAGCTTGAAAAAACCAATAAAAACATCAATATAGGAGGTTGTCCCATCACAGCCACCTCCGGAGGCAGAAGTGAGGGTATTGTGGACAAGTACAAGCACTACTCAACCATCTCGCAGATAAGAACCAGACCAAACGTTGATGGGGCCATGTTGTAGGGATTCTGCACTCATACAGAACTATGCACAGGAAAACAGGAACTCAGTGAATAGGTGGTGTACCAACCTACCACATCTGTACCCAAAATCCCAAACCGACTAGCTATAGTGTCTCATTTGTTCTCCGTATACAGTGGAGCTACCAATGTTTAGACAACCCAGAACACAGCACTCTATCTTGGGAAGCGTGGGAGTCAGACCCTATTTTGCTTACTGACTCGCACCTGTCCACAATGCGAGTAATCAGAGATGCGGTATCATTTAAAATGTTTATTTAATCTAACACGCTCTATGGTGCAGTACACAAGACAATACTAGCTGCAAAATGCATATACAGAATATAGTGAGCATTGTTACAATACCATAAAATACAAATGAGAATAACATGTTATAAAACAGTGGAAAAGGTCTACATGGCCTGACCAACTTCCCCGTGACAAGAGATAGCTTATTATAAAAAGGAAGACCTGGGTTTTGCTAGCAGCAGACCCCGTACCTAAAGGCCTAGATGCAATGTTCACATTGCAGGACAACCATAGCTCTTCTTACCGGAAAGGTGTCTGCAAGTGTGTCAAAAACAGGTTGGGATGCAATATTAAAGTACACAATTTCCAGGAGTGCAGCTGTGTGTAGCATGTTATGTCTAGGTGCGAGGGACTGATCAGAACAGAATAACAAGGGGCGTTGTTGTTTAACCGTGAACATTGTGTGCAGACTAGACATCAGAGCACAGCAAAGAACTTACACGATAGACAGTTCTCATGTGAAAGGAGCACAGAGTCTTGTGAAATATACACATGCAGTGTTGTGTGCAAAAGCAGCCTCATGGCAGCAAAGTTCATTCTAACTTAACAAATGTCGACAATAGACCTATACGCCTTACTACAGCATTTGAAAAAGACAGAAATGGCAGAGGCTTATCCACAAAAAGCCCATGAGACACTTCTCTTGTAACCTTCCTCCTAAGTAGTTCCTTGAGAAAAGTGCAATCCCAAAAATATGTGAATTTCCCTCGTATGAATTTCCCTCTAAATTTTAAGGGTCTGATTAGCTGTGTTTCAAAATATGCATTGTGAATAGTTGAAGCCTGTTATGTGAGCATTTAAATAAAACATGTTGTGCTAATGTACTGTATTGAAAGTGGCTTAAAGTACCTTTAATGAAACCACACTCAGAATACACCTTCTTCCTTTTCATTTATTTTTAGTCTTTTTCCCTAGAAGATATTAAGAAATATTATGGCTATGAATTTTATTGGATCCGGTGTTTCAGAGAGGTTACATTTAATAGGCGTCTCTGACCTTCAAGATTGCCTTTGTAATGAAAGCTATTTTATATGTGGAATGGTGCAGATGTGCTAAATATGTTTGCTTAATTATAAATGGTTACAGATTATACGTTTTTGTAAAATGTTTGTTTTGTTCCGAAGCTAGTCTTAAAAAACACAACACAATGATATTGTCATGGTTTACTGCAGGACCCGACAGTCAGGAAGGGCAAGTCCACATTGAACATATAAGGAGTGCATTTACAAAATGCAAATAATTCACAGTTTTGTTTATATTAACGAGTGCAACTATGCTCATCCAAACTGCACCATTCATGCAGAAATTAGACAGAAGAAGTAAATCACAATATTGCTATATGTAAAATTATATAATCAAAAAAGCAACGGTTCTCATGGATAATATATGTATAATTCGTAAATTGTAGGCACAATGGCAAAATGTGCCTATGGTAGGATGCTGTAAGAGAAGAACACCATACGGAAGACACAACATTATTTTAGCAAATGAGTATTATGTCTGTATTTTACCCATATAAATGCAGACCGTGCAGGGTTTCTCATGTGAAAGGAATCAACAAAAAAACTGAATGACAAAATAAAATAACAAATGAAGCAAAAAGCAGGGTTTCCATACATGTAAACGACCAATTCCAGTAAATAATATTGCAATGAGCCCTCTTTTCAATCAAAGGGGTTGGATATGGTATGACCTACGTTACCAGAATCTTCCAAACGCAGTCTGCAGTTGGAGGGCGGGCTTGCTGGACCCTTGTTACATTTTATTTGCCGCTGGAAAACAAGGGAGAGAGCAAGGGATGGTGTCCACCCCTGGTGGACGGAGACTACTCCTATTCCCCTGGTCAAGGATATAGAAAACAAATGAAGGAGTATCACCCGAAGTTAAGCTGAAGGTTTTCCAAAAGGAGGGGGTTGTTTCTTAAAATGATAAGGAGGAATGATTAATCCTATTGTAAGAAACACCTCACTCTCCACCTAGTGGTGACATGCTTCATCATCGGGGTCCACCCTGGTGGCCTAGCGTCACCAGGGTGTGCTTCGACACCTGTAGTACAGTGGAGCAGGTTGTGAATGTGGGTGCAGAAAAATAAATGTTAAAAATTGTCCTGGTTTAACTTGAAAAATGAGTTTTATTTAAAAGCAAGTGGACAATGTTAAAAACAAGGAGTGAGATACTGGAAGGGGAGTTATGACCTAAGTATCTCTATATGTGTAATGGTGAGTTGGTCAACATGTTTCTACCTTAAGGGTTAATACCCGGTATTCGTCAGGACCATGCACAAGGAGATGGACGGTGTGGTCCCCCTAAAAGGCACACCCTATCCTAAATTCTTTGTGTACCTCTTGGCAAAATGGCCAGTGGTAGTATGCTCAAAAAATAGTGAGCATATGTTGAAAGAAGCAAAAAGACCTGTGGAGAAGAGAAAGTAAGCAAGTGTCAGGCGCCTGACTTGCTTACTTTCTGGTAAATTATATTTTCCCCACCTGTTTCACTTTGATCATGTTGAGGCAACCCAGCCCTCATGACGGGCTACTCAGGCAGTTGCACAGAGCGGGCACGCCACTGGTGTCCATCTGCACCCGTCCGGCCTGGATAGCGCCCAGGGCACGTCCCCACGCCCATTTAACACCCCAACATAGACCATGCAAAGGCTTCCCTCGAAAGAAATTCGCATTCGCAAACGCCGAAATTCGCAGAATTTGGGCGTTTGCGAATGCAAATTTTCTAAATGGTATGTATTAAGGAAAATCTAGTGCAAAATAAGGAATCGCAAAATTCCTTATTTTGCAATTGCATTTAAGGAATCACAAATTTTGCGATTCCTTAAATGCAATGTATGAAGCAAAACATTTTTGCAAATTGTCCTTAGGGAATCGCAAATTACCACAAACTTCAAGTTGGTGGTAAGTTGCGAATTCCTTGAAAAATGCACATTTTTGTATTTTTCAAAGTGCCATGTCATGCACATGCGCCACATGTGGACCCATGCGTATTTCAGGAGTGCAACAGGGTGTCCTTTGGAAACCCCTGAACCCTTGAAGTTATTCTCAATTTGTGATTCTCAAATTGCGAACCGCAAATTGTAAATAACTTCCCATGCATTCCTATGGGCCTCCTGGCCCACAGAAATGAATGGGCAAGTATTCCTTAATTGCGATTCGCAATTTGCTAATCGCAATTAAGGAATTTTAAGAAATCGCAAAAAAAATCGATTTTCTGCATACATACCAATTTGCAAATCTCAAATAGCGATTTCTAAAAAATCGCTTCTTGAAATTCGCAAATCTGGATGTTGATACCTATGGCCCTAAATCCCTGTACTAAGAATCGGGTGAAAATGAAGTTAGTCAGAGCCCACAAAGGGTTCTACTTTGAGAGAGAGTGGGAGAAAGCAAAACTCTTCAGCTTATAAATCAACTCAAATAGATAAAAAATATCAAAGCAAGAACTTCCCATTAAGAGTGGTTCAAGAAACTTAGTGGAGTCTCAATGTAAAAAAGTCTAGGTCTTGGTAAATGGAAAACGGGAAAAAAGGAAAAATTGTAACTTACTTTAGGAATGCACACTATTATAGACTACACATTTCGCTAGGTCATTTGGTAATTGTGCTTGTCTTATCTCCTGGAACAAGATCTTCCTCATCTTCTCACATGAATACAATAAAAAAATGATCAACTATGCTTTGACATGGAGTCCGCTTCCTTCACCCTGGCTTTCCAGCATATGGGCGAAGTTCTGTAATTCTCGAATATCAGCTTCTAACCAGTAAACTATGTCAACGATGAAACATCCATATTAATGAAAAGAAAACACTTCTGCAGGATCATCATGAAGGGGGAAAACAAGTGGGTCAGAAAGTGATATTCACAATTCAAACTCTGCAATTCAATGCTTGAACTCTTCATTCCCCATTAAACAACAACACTTAGTTATATGTAACAGTGATCTTAGTGTAAGCAGAGATATTTGACGAGAATACTTGAAACTACATGAGCGATGTATTTCTTTATTTAAAGAATCTGTTTCATGGTGTGTTCAAGAATCAAACTTGTTATGTGTTTCTGCATCTTCTATTCAAACTTGTTTTTCAAGCAGCATCGCTTTAACCATTAATGAATACTAGTTTGTATGCATTCTAAATATGTGATTTTATCAAAATATGTTATTTATTTCTACTCTTTAATTAAAGCCAGCGTTATTTTCTTGTTAATTTCAAATCTGCATGCCCAGAAGCAAGGTGCCTTGTATGCAAACAGATAAGTGGGTATATGCTGAAATGTTAGGTGCCGAAGGTTTAGAAAAAGATTGGTCCATAAAGGTTATAAGGCTATAATCACACACAGGATAGAATGATTAAAAGCACACTTACTAGAGGGGGTTCTGTGCAAAAAAACGTTTTATATACAAATGTGCCAAAGCTATTTCCCCTTAGTTTCATCTGGGCATCCTATATATTTTAGAACCAACTGTCTGCAACCACAGTTCTGTAGGATAGGTCCACAAAGATTACAGCTATGGGACCAAGGACAGGGTTATGGTTGCTGTCTCTTTAAGTGTGTCAGGGTTCATTACATCATTCATGGAATGATTATATTCCAATTGCTGAGAATTCAGTTTGCTGTTACTTTTGCTTGGTGATGGTTGTACATTAAAGCTACTCTACAACTTCTACTTCTCCTGAATTGAGTGCTTTTATCACTGGCGAGGAGGGTCAAGGTCTGATTGGGGACATGCACCTACAACCATCAATTCCCCTAGATTTGATAATCCTGTTTTGGACTTGGTTTGGACAAATTTTGAACTTTCTACTTCACTTGGATACCCTACAGGTACTGCATTCTTGGATTTTCCATAGCATCCTTCTCTACTAATACTATTAATTAGTTGAATTTCAACTATTTTGGATTATTCATGTTGGATTTGTTACTTCATTTCATTTTTCAACTGCTGTCTGCTTATACATACATTTTTCGATATTTTAATGAGTTTGGAGTTTCATACGTTCTTGGCTGATACTTTGACTTTGATATTACCGTGCCATCAAATTTCTCCGAACAAGAAGTAATTGTCGTGTACTTTATTTTGGTGAACTGAAATTCCGATCTTTAAGAAATCTTTCTAAAATCTCAAAATCGGATTCACCGAAATTCACTGACCTTGTTTAGATTTAAAAGTACACCGGTGGAGTTGCCTCGCGTTTCTCGTCGTGTGCAACGCTTCAGATTTTGTTTATCTTCGTAACTCCATTCGGCAGCACGGACAAGCTGAGCGCGACTCTGAGACTTTGACTTGACCTCTGACGTTCACGTCCAACGTCCCGCGTCATCGTGTAAGCGGCCATTTTCTTGTTCTCGTTTCCTTGACTACGCTTTCAACGCCGATGCACACGGCTGTGCATCAATTATGCATTTAACTGGATTATTGTTTCCACGCTGATGCGCATGGCTGCGCATCGATTATTTACACAATTGGATTATTATTTCCACGCCGATGTGCACGGCTGCACATCGATTCTTTTAAACACTTGTACTACTTATGCAACGCTGATGCGCACAGCTGTGCATCACTTAACTTAACTTGTAACTTTTCATCTGTAATTTGTACGCTGTGGTGCACAACTGTACATTGGAAATTGGGATTTTAAAACTTTTACCAGTATTTCTTAATATTTGCCAAAGCTCATTAATTTTATTTCTTTCTGTGTTATTGCATATTACCAGAAACTCATTGTTTTAGTGTTTATTTGCTATTTATTTACTATTTCATTATGGCTACAACTTCTAGTATGTAACAACCACCACCATTTCTTTCGGAGGAAGGTGAACCCATTCTTCTTTGGAAGAGATGGAGGAATTTATTTGATTCATATTTGGTTGCAATTGGTGAAGAGAAATGTTCGGCTTTCAGGCAACAAGCCATTTTATTACACAATTTGGGAGTTGAAGGCAGACACACTTATGACAGTATGGACAGCATACATGTTGGTGGAGCTGCTGGTGAACCTGCAGACGTTTTTGAAATGTCAATGACAATGTTAGAACAGTATTTTGGTCCAAGAATTAATGTTGTTTTAGAACGACATAGTTTTTTTACTCGTGTTCAAGGCCCACGTGAACGTGTTGGAACATATGTTGCTGCTTTGAAAACTCTTTCACGTACATGTGAATTTGAAGATTTATTTGAATCTGTGGTTAGAGATCAACTTGTTCGATGTACAAATAGTTCTAGGGTCCAAGAGAAGTTATTGTCTAAGAACCCTACATTAAAAGAAGCTGTAGCCATTGTAGAGGGCATGGAGAATACCTCTGCATGGGTCAAAGAAATAAGGAAAAATAAAGAGGATGAAAGTCATACCGTTAGTGATAATAAGAAGAACGTCCATGACTCAGTACACATGTTAGAAGAAGATGAGCTTGTTGGTGAGTGTCATGAAGAAGTTGCTAAAGTCAGTGTATGGTCAAAGAACAAACCTATTCAAAAGACTTCATTTTCTCAGAAAAGCACCTTTGAAAATCGTCCTTGTTCTTCTAAAGAGTCCAAAGAACGTGATTTTCATCAACAACGTCCATTTAGCCAACAGAAAATACGTTGTTTTAGGTGTAGAAGTTTCTCCCACACTTCTAATTTCCCTAATTGTTATGCAAAAGACAGTATTTGTAATAACTGTGGAATCAAAGGACATTATGCACGTGTGTGTAGGTCTGGTAAGAAAAGAGATACTAATGAAACTATCTCTGACATTGTACATACAGTTGTGGTTTCCAATGTTAAAGGTGAAATGGTTGACACAGAACATATTTTCATGCCATTCTGTGATATAGGAATTGACAAATTTCTATTTAAACTGATGGCAGACTTTGGGTCTCCTTTTACCTTAATCGGGAACCAGATTTGGGATGAATTTGTAGGTTTAGAGAATGTTCAACTTTTACCTTCTGACATTTCTCCTCTGAGTTATACTAAGTCAAAAATAGAGATTTTGGGATACACTGTAGCAAATATCTCTTTTAGAGGTAAGAATATTTGTGGCAAGGTTTATGTTGCTGTCAGGGGAGACAACCTTCTTGGTTGGCGACATCAGCATGATTTAGGTATTATTCTTAATCCTGGAGCCAAAGATCCTAAGAATCAAGTCATGTTGATGGAAGATTTTCTGTCTAGTTCTCTTCCTACTCATGTAGATTTCGTGTGTGGGTCTGACAAATATTTTGCTGATTTCCTAAAGTTTTTTCTGATACCTTAGGGTGTTTAAAAGGATTTGAACACAGAATTATTCTTAAGAAATCTGCCAAACCATGTGTGCACAAAGTTAGAAAAGTACCTAACATGATGCTTGAGCCACTGAAGCATGAGATTGAAAGATTGTTGAATTTAGGTGTGATTAAAGAGATTGAATCTTCTCAATGGCTAAGTCCAGTGGTTTTAGCACCCAAGGATGGTGGGAAATCGATTAGGATGTGTGTGGATCTGCGCGGATTTAATGAATGGATCTGGGTGGATCGACAGCCTTTGCCCAACATAGCTGAGAGTATTAGTATTTTGAAAGGTGCAAAGATTTTTACTGTGCTTGATCTTTCTTCAGCTTACCACCAAATTGTATTACATAAAGATTCCAGACATCTAACATCTTTTGTTACACCTCTGGGTGCTTATCAGTTTCTTAGAATGCCATTTTTTTTAGCTTCAGCTGCTGCGTGCTTTCAAAGAGTGATGAAGATGGTCCTTGGCAGTCTTTCCAATGTGATGTTCTTTCAAGACGATATTTTAGTTCATGGTGTGGATTAGTGTGAACATGACAAAGTATTGAGATCAGTTTTGGACAAGTTAAATGACAGTGGACTTACAGTTAAGAAGGAAAAATGTCGTATTGGTTGAGAGTCTGTTACATATTTGGGACATGTTATTTCTGTGAGTGGAATTCAACCCTAATTGGAATTGGCTGAGAGCATTGTAAATGCACCGACTCCTGTAGATAAGGACCAGGTCAAGTCATTTTTAGGAATGGCGGGATTTTATTCCAAGTTTGTTAAGGGTTTTGCCAGTCTTTTTGAGCCCATAAGATCTCTATTAAAGAAGGGTGTACACTTTACTTGGTCTGTTGATTGTGAGAAAGCTTTCAAATTGGTCAAGATGGAGATAGGTAAGATGCCAACTCTGGGTCATTTTGACTCCAAACTTAAGACCACTTTGACAACTGATGCCAGTCTTAAGGGTTTAGGTGCTGTGCTTTCCCAAGTTGTGAATGGAGAAGAAGTTGTTGTTGCGTTCGCTTCAAAAGCCTTAAAGGAAGCTGAGTTCAATTATTCTTGTATTGAGAGAGAGGCGTTGGCAGTATTTTGGTCTGTACTTCATTTTAAATTTTACTTCTGGGGCATTCCGTTCGTTGTTAAATCTGATCATCGTCCCCTGGTTCAAATATTTTCGTGTCATCAGAGTGATCATATGACGCCTAGGTTGAAAACATGGAGTGGAGGTTTGCAAGAGTTTAACTTTATAGTACAGTATATTCCAGGACAGAACAATAAGCCTGCTGATTGTTTATCACGTCTTCCTATCGAAAGAGATTGTGTTGTAGATGGTGTTGCTACATGTATAAATTGGGTATTGGAGTCTAGCATTTCCAAGGAGGAATGGTTACAGTGTGTTAAGGATGACGCCATTTTTCAATTCTTAAGGAATGTCATCAGGAACGGGTGGCCAAACTATGATGTTCTTGAGTCTGAATTGAAGCCTTTTTGGACGGTGAGGATTGATTTGACTTTCTTCCATGATAATTTGATGAGAGGTGACAGAGTTGTGCCTCCAGGTGATTTAAGAGAAAGAGTTATCAATCTCGCTCATGAAGGGCATTTGGGTAAAAATCTCACGAAGGCTCAGATTCGAGAGAGATACTGGTGGCCTGGTATGGATCGTATGGTGGAAGCTGTTGTCAAAGATTGTCATTTGTGTGCGGTCAATGACAAATCACGTACCACCAGTCAATCTCCTCTTACACCCGTTGAGGTTCCTGTTGCTGTCTGGACTAAGTTGGGGTTGGATATTACAGGTTCGTTTGAGCTTATGCCCTCACATGAAAGATTTGTTGTATTGTTGGTGGATTATACCTCTAAATGGGTGGTTTCTAAATGCATGAGTATTGTTAATTCTAGAACTGTGATTGAGTTCTTGAGGGATGTGTTTGTGTCAGAAGGAGTGCCGAAGTAATTGATCACTGATAAATGGGTGCAATTCACCTCCAGTGAGATGGATAGTTTTTTGAGAAGTCTTGGAATTATTCATCAGAAGACAGCTCTTTACTCTCCACAAGCGAATGGTCTCGCGAAGAGGATGAATAGAGTCGTGAAGAGTTGTGCACAGAGGCCCTTGGAGTCCAAAGTCTCTTTTAGCAGTGTTTTGAGGGAAACGTGGTGGGCACATCGCACGACTCCTAATGCTGTCATGCAGAGATCTCCTTTTGAAGCTTTGAGGGGAAGATTAGCTAGTTCTAAGCTCAACCCTACTTGGCTTCCGGAGAAGGTTTGTGGTGACAGTGTTGAGGAAGAAGTGAAAAGGAGAAAAGTGTTGACAAATTATCAGCAGAAATATAAACAACGTTATGATTCTAAGATGGTTGTCAAATTTAGGAAATGGAATGTGGGTGACAGTGTGCTGGTGAAAAAAACGAAATTTGGTCACAAAGTTGTTTCGAATTTCACTGGTCCTTTCACCATTGTGAAAAATGTTGTCACTTTGGATAATGGTTGCACTTGGAATATGTCTAAATTAGCTAAGTGCAATGATGTCAGGAATCACTTCAATAGTGGTTCCAGATTCTCCAGCAATCCTAGTGTTGCTTCTCCTACAAGTGGCCAGAGAGATACTCCTAGAAGGTCTTTACGGCTTCCTAGGAAATACAATGATTTTGTAATGCGTTAATTTATTTTATTGTTATACATTTTCTTTTCTAGTTTGATGTTTTGTATTCTTCTTCAAGTTTTATTTTTATTTATTTTACTGTGTATAGGGGATGTGTTATGGTTGCTGTCTCTTTAAGTGTGTCATGGTTCATTACAGTAACCAATCTGGGACTTACCTTTAACAGTACACCCAAAGTGTGCTGGTCCATCCTCCTTCTTTAAAGAAACCACCTGTGGTGCCAGGAACCCAAGGTATTCTGTCCTAAGCATGCCCTATGTTGGAATATCTGGCACAAATGCATGTGCATGACAAGCAAGTGATGCTGCAGTGTTTATGGACATTTGACCCTGCACAAGGGAAACCAAATAACCTAGGATAGGCAAATGTGTTTTCTATGTATATAAGCAAACATGTCTGTGACTATTCATGAAGATAAATTAAACGTATGAGTAATTTGCATGTTTAACTTACTCTTACACTTTTGAGTAGGGTTGGGGTTAATTATTGACCCAACCTGTGGAATTTGAGGAATAGTTCTGAGCAAATTCATTCAATTTCTAATTTCCAATTGGGCATTCTTTTACAGCGAGGCTCCAGAAATGTGAGCTGGAAGAGTGATAGCGAGATTTGACGTCCTGTAGTGTGATTTTCTAACAAGAGTTGTCACAAGCTGTCAGAAGGCTGCTTTTTGTGTAGATTTGCTGACGGTCAAGTAGAGTCTCTACTTGAGCATCAGCAATATCATTTCAATTGACTGCATGCTCTTGCGTACCACATGCTGCTGTTCATGCAGATTTTTTAGTGCTGCCTATGCTGCTGGCACTAAATTGCACAGCAAGCAGTTAGACATGCATATTTTCGGTCCATTGGCCGAACTCTGAATTGTTATGTACCTCCACGGAATTCCCCGAGTGAAACTCTGCGAGTTCTGCCTACACCTGCTTTTGAGTAAATGTACCACTTTTGGCTATTCAAAAAATCTGAGTGTTAATAGCGAAGTAGCATTTCTTATTTTGTTTAAAGTTAAGATAAATATATTCAATGAATTTGCATTTTATTTAACATATTTTTACTACTTAATTATGAAGTGTGATAACATTTTAAACTTTTTTTCTTTTTCCTTACATGGTAGAGATATTATTGCCATAAAAAGTAAATTTAACTCAATAAAAGCATATAAATATAATTGAAGATAAATATTATTATACATTTATGTCACATAAAAAATTGGCAAAATTAAAAAAAATCGTCAGCACTATTAGTATCATTTTAAATGTATCTTTAATTAATTAAAATATATTAAATGAAATACAAATTATTTTTCTGAGGTTAAAATAAAAAATAAATCACACCCTAACTAAAAAAATGTTTTTTTATGCACTAATAATTATTAAAAATGACGCTGGCATACAAGCAACCGCCCTCGACTGGATTCGATCATTTCTCAGTGGCAGAAGTCAAAAGATCAAACTGGCGCCCTTCCTCTCCGAACCCACTGAAAACAACTGCTGAGTCCCAAAGGGGTCATCACTCAGCCCAACCCTCTTAAATATCTACATGTCCCCCCTCGCCACTATCGTCTGACAACACAGCCTCAGCATTTTATCCTACGCTTACTTCACCCAGCTAATCCTCTCCCACCACCACCACACTCAATTTCCAAGAAAGAATGCAGGACGTTGCAGCTGCCTAATGCTCAACACTGAAAAGAAAAGAAGTCCTAGTCCTCGGAATAACCCCATCAGCATGGGACTACACCTGTAGGCCAATCACCCTCGGCTGCCCACCAACACCCACGGACTACACCAAAAACCTTGCAATCATACTCAGCACCTCCCTCTCCATGAACCGACAGGACATTGCCATCACCTCCAGCAGCTTTCAGACCCCCCGCATCTGTCGCAACACTTTCAAATGGATACCCCCAAGGCAAGGAAGACAGTCACCCACACACTCATTACCAGTAGGCTGGAATATGGAAACATCCTCCATGCAGACAGAAACAAGCCTCTACCCCGCAAACTCCACACAATAAAGAACATCCCTGCCAGACTCATCCTTGGCATCCCTCGACACGAGAAAATCAGCCAACACCAACAGAAGCTCCACTTGCGCCCACACCTACAAATGCCTACAAACACCGGTCCCCAATACCTCAATGACAGAGTCCCTCTCCACATACCAAAAAGAAACCTGCGGTCAGCCAACCAAATCCTGTTTTTCAGGGGTTAAACCTTTTAGCCCTTACAGGGTTTTAGTACCGTTCTTTTCATAAAGCTCCTTAACATCAGAAATATCCAGATGCCTAAGAACTTCAATGGTTCCCCAACACCCTAATAAGTCATCCCAGCAACTAATCCACCCTTCAGCCTAGTAGTAACTTTAATATTGACTTTTGTTTGTCAACTCGCATACCACAAATCATCTTCAATTTATCAATCAAGTCAAGAGATTAAGGTATTACTATCGCTGGGTCATTAAATACAAACTTTCAGCATCTCTATATTGCAAAATTTCCTGAGAAGCGGCACAGTAGTATACTGTGTACCAGTAGAGCCTATGTTTGACAAAGTAGCCTAGAAGATAAGTTGCTATGAAGAAGGCTAAAAAGAATACCCCAACAAGTGCGGTATTAAGAGTTATGGGATCGTGTTTGGTTACTATATAAAAATGTTACCCTAAATTAGGAACTCCTGACCCAGGCTGAAACCACCTGGCCTGGCAGTTCGGGCTGGACTGTTCCCATGGGGCACAGGGTTAAGACTGATTTGCATATGGCTGGGTTCAAACTGGAATGGCATGGTGAGCAAACAAACAATGGATTTAGGCCCAGATCTCTGTACTGGGGTGAATGTATAACATTGTTCAGCATTCTGTCCATCAACTGTTCTTTTTGCAGAAACCACAGTTATATCCTACTAATAAAGATTATCAAATGATTTATAAATGTCCGAATTAAACATAGTGGCAGGGATCATCTTTTCCTCATGTGCATTAAACAGCAGAAACACTCTCCTGAGATTCTCCACTGTATCCCTCATGAGAATTAAACCTGACTAGTCTTAGTGTATAAGGCCAGACAGCAAAGTGGTAAGTACAGAAGCAAGCTCTTTCAGCACAACCTTTGTTAAAGGCCAATAGGAGCTCTGATCTTTTGGATCCTTATCCGGCCTAATAGGAGATACAAGCAAGAAGGAAACAGTACACCATTGGTGGGTACAGAGAGTTCCGCCTCTAGCACATTAAAGAGCTAAGGGTAAAAAATTCATCATTTTTTTTACCAGAACCCCCCACCCCATGTTGGGCATTTTCCTCTTCCCATTGCATGGATTGCGCACATCACTCACTTCAGCAATATTGTTTCATCCTGATCCTGCATTAATTTGTTCCTTGTCTTGTGAGATTTCTTCTTTATACATCATATCAACATCAATGTAGAAAGTAACAATAATATTACAATACAATACTCTTCAACTCTTCTAGGTTCCTAATGAAAATGCATATGAATGTAGTACTCAATAGGTGATACTCTCACTTCACTAGTCAGGCCAACAATTTGACAGCATGATTATCCTCTGCAGGTGGCCTGATCAAAAAGTTTGCAGTCTAATTTTTCTAGCCCTATTGGTTTTTCTGCTATGTTGTACACAGCATCCAGATTTTCAGGGTGACACATCTGATTGTCTAGGGCTACAGAGTTAATCTCTTTTTTTAAAAACTTTATTTTTGTCATCTTCAAAATGCGTAAGGACACATACATACCATACATTCATATATTTTGTCAGGTACATTGATTACATCCATCGAGCAGGTCAATACAGTCCATGGTTACATGCGAGAGCAGTAGATCACCAATCACATAGGAATCATTCATAAAAGCATATCGAGGCAGGTAGCATATTCAATGTACAAAGTAGTATAACAAAGCAACAGAACCTATATAAGGTAGCTAAGGTGGCGTACAATATTCATCATTACTCTTCTACAGGACATCGCCAATATAGTTATGTCTCGTCAGGGTGTCCACAGCAGAAGGCAGTGCATTCACATACCGTGCCTCTTCCTTGGTCCCAAGGGGACCCTCTCCCTGTTGGCGTTGTCTCCTTTTGTAGCATGTAATTCTGTAAGGGCCCCCAAATGTCCTTAGGCCTGGACGCAAAGGGTTGAGTTTCTGCATAAATCTTACCCTGTTCCTGACAATACAATACATCTTGTAACCAGTCTTTGAACTTTGAGGCCCTCCCCCATCAACAGGCAATTCACCGCTTGGCTAGTAACAAAGCAACATCTAGGAATTTTCTATAGGTTCTGGGTATCTGTGCTGTGTATCCCAATAGCAAAATCTATGGGTCTTTGGTAAGGGTAGTGTCTAACATTAATTCCAGTGCATTGTGGACCTGTTCCCAATATTTCTCCACTTGAGGACATTCCCAGGATAGTTGGAGGAAGCCAGCTCCGGTCGCTTGCATCGTTCACAACAGTCATTATCTGCCAAATTGAACCTATATTTGCATGCTGGGGTATAGTATATCCTATGCAGGAACTGATAGTGGATAATTTTAAAGCGGCAGCTAGATGTGATGTTCCCCGTTATATCAAAACAATAGTTCCATTGATCATCAGTCACCTCCCGCTCTAGATCCTCACTCCAATGCCCCCTGGATGACCCCGATATCTCCGGTGTGTGCGTCCGCAAGCTACTATAAATGTGTGACACTAAGTGTGCTCCCTCAACGCTGTTCAATGCAGTGTGCAGTGGTCCCACACACTCTGGCTCTTTGGGGTAGTCGGGAAGCAGTGCCTTCATGCCCTCCCGTAATCTGATGTAGTAGAAGACCTCTAATGGAGTGGGTGTGGTATTCCCAAACAACAGGTCACGTGAGCAAAATTCACCATTTATAAATAGATCTCCCATATCTGGTTATGTGCAGCCGTCGGCACATATTTTGAAGCCCAGTTTCCTGCAGCAAATCTACTCTGGGGTGATAGGCTAGGGGCATATGTGGGGCATAAAGGAATGTAACGCCCATTGTACGTGAGATTCTATGCCATGCATCTATTGTGGCTGTCACCGTGGTCGACAGAATATCCAGTGCCCCGATAGGAGCGTAAACAACTCCATTCAGGGGTATAGGTCTAGCTATCCAGTCTTCTGCAGCGATTTGAGGCATAACAGGGGTGGGTTTTATCCAATGGTATAAATAGTGGGCTTGCGCGCTATGGTAATATGCTTCAAAATCTGGTATGTCGAACCCACACTTGTTATATGGTTGTGCCATAACAGCCCATTTTAATTGCGGTTGCCGCCCCCCAGACCAACCTGATCAATTTTGTACATAATGTTTTAAAGAAATAGGCCCCTGGGTAATACGGGATGTTGAGGAAGTAATATAAGAATTGAGGTAGAATAATCATCTTAATAAGCGACACTCTGCCAGCCATTGATAGCGGAAGGGCTATCCATCTCGTGACACTATCACTTAATTTCGTAATTGCCGTGCCATCGTTTAGTCTCCTATCTCTGGATATTTGTATCCCCAGATATCTCAGGTCAGTGTGACACCATTCCAGTGGGTAGTCTAAAGGAAAGTTGGGTACTGCAGGAGTCAGTGGATAAAATTGCAATTTCCCCCAATTTATTGTCACTCCTGATAGTCCACCAAATACCACAAATTCTTACAATAAAGCATTCAACTTAGTCTGGGGGTCAGCGACATACAACGTAACATCGTCAGCATAAAGTGACACCGATATTTGACGCTGCAGACACCAAAAGGCGCTGTTGTGATGTAATTGCCGTATTCAACATGCCAGCGGCTTAATCGCGATCGCGAAGAGGATTGGAGACAGAGGGCATCCCTGCCTCGTACCTCTTGTTATTACGACTCGGTCTGAGAGGTGTCCATTTAGTAGGATTTTGGCCATGGGCTCAGTGTATAACAGTTGCACTGGTGAAAACCCCATCTTCTGCAACACAGTAAAGAGGAACTGCCACTCCACTGAGTCAACCGCCTTAGAGGCGTCTAGAAAGATCGCAGTGAGGGGAGAGTGGGGGCCACCGTCTGTTTGAGCGAAAAGAGACTGCGCAGGTTGTGTGAAGTCGCTCTGGTTGGGACAAAGCCCGATTGGTCTGGGAGTATGATTCTCGTCATTAGCAGGGAGAGCCGCATGGCAAGGAGTTTGGCCAATATTTTCGCATCACAATTTATTAGCGACAGTGGCCTATAGGAGTCGCAAAACCTTGAGTCTTTGCGCATGGATCTGGGCAGTATCCCACCCTCTAAGGAATCCTCAAACACTTTCTTAAGGACCGGTGCCATGATATTTATATAACACTTATAGAATTCCGCTGGTATACCATCTAGGCCAGGTGCCTTCCCATTGCTCAATGAGATGATGGCATCCCAAATTTCATCTCGTTCCAGAGGCGCACTCAGAAATTTCCTATGTAGGTCACTTAGCCAGCATATCGCTACGTCTCCCAGGAACCCATCCAGATCTACCTCCCTCGAAGCCTGTGTGGTGTAGAGGTGCTCATAGTGTGTTTTAAATGCGTCCGCAATGTTATCATTGTCTCCACGGATCTCTCCATCACCAGTTTCGATTTCCATAATTACATTAGTACCTCGCGTCGTGCGAATAATTTCCGCTAACGCCCTCCCTGGTCGTTCCCCTTCAACATATCTGTGGGCAATCCAGTATTTGCTACGGAATTTAGTTTCACGTAGCGCCTCATCCTCATATTCGGTCAATTTAACCCTAAATTGCCTGTCTGCCTCTCCCCAATCCTTGCTCTGCTTTCGGCTCTCTAACTCCTTCATCTCATCCTCCAGCTTTCGTATTGTACATTGTATATCTCGCAGTACCCCATAACTCTTTGCAATACACCACCCCTAACCATGACCTTGAAGGCCTCCCATACTGTCGCTACATTATCAACCGTGTCCTTATTCCGTGGAAAAATGTCTGTTATGTCAGTTTCTAGGGGTCCAAAAGGGCAGTAGGGTGCAGGCGCCAAGCAGTTCTAGGACGATCCTAGCCGGGTACATTCAACGTGATCAACACAGGGCAATGATCAGAATGGGTTCTGGCTAAGTGCCTAGCCACAGTCACCTCAAGAGCCAATTACTTGGACAGAAAACAATAGTCGAGTCTTGCCCACGTGCCTGTTTATGATGTGAAGTGTGTACCCTCTTGACGTGTAGGATGCATGTATCTCCAGATGTCCATCAGCTGCCCCTCCTCTAGTATACCCTGTAGTGTCTCTCTCATCCCAGAGTGATAGTGTGCCTGTCCGTCCGCCCTAACCATTGCTGGTGCAACCGCCTCATTGAAGTCACCACCCCAGATGATGTGTCTAGATCCGGCATCTAGTATTTTCCCCCAGAGCATCGTAAAGAATTCAGGAGCATCCACGTTCGGTGCGTAGCAATTAACTATGGTAACTGTACTACCCCCCCAGTCTCCCCCAAATCATCTGTGTCCGTCAGTTGTCCTAATAGTGCGAAAGGGACCGTACGTCTCAGCAGTATGGCTGCTCCTCTAGCATAAGAGGAGTAGCTGGAAAAGATTTGGAGTCCCGCTCACCTGTTGGCAAAAGAGGGGTTAGTGTGTGGTGGTGTGTGCGTATCTTGTAACAGTACCACATCAGCTCAATGCCTTTCTAAGTATGCTAATACCTGCCTGCTTTTCCTAGCATCCTTAAGCCCCCTGATATTTCACGAGAGTATCGTGAATTTTGAAGCCGATCGCTCACCCATCAGGAGGAGAGGCTAACCATATGCGCTGTATGAACCATGGCCATAGTGTCATTTCTTCTATCCATGTATCACCCGACATGTCCTTTCGTGTCTCAACAACAAATTCGTACAAACCATTCAAACCCCCCTCCCCCTCCCCACAAGCCTCCCACACGACCCCCCCCATCAATGCGGTGAACCAATAAAAATCATCAACATCCCTTCCTCCCTCCTCCCACTGAAGCATCCCAAACATACCAGACATTGGCCATCCATCCCTCCTCCCACCCCTCAAAAGATCCCCATCACAAAGTAGTCACAGTGTTAATCTCTTGAATCTAACATTTCAAATAATTTATTTCCTTCACCATGATCTTTCTCAAAATCCTTAGCTAATCCATACTGAATCTATTTATTAGCACCTTATAAACTTTGCATTCTAAATCTCTACTAGTGACAATGATAGAGTTTGTGTCAAATAATAAAATAATTGTATTTCATGGGCTCTATTAAGTGCCAGGTCCACAGACACTTATGCTGCAATATCGAATTAGAGACTAAGGCCTGTTGAGTGCCTACCACCAACTAATAGAGCATAGTCCAAAAATGATCCATAAAGTCACCTGAAATTAGTAAAAGTATTGACATTGTCTTGTCCCCTCATTTTAAAGATGGTGGTGGTTGGATAGGTAGGAGGAGAAACAGGGAAGCAAGCTGCAAGTGCAGAGCCTCCAAGTATGGACATGTGTGAAATGATCAATGGAATTGAAGCAGCTGAGAGGTCAATGAATATCAGAAGGCGGGGTCACCTTAAACAGATCTCAGAAGGGCATTTACTTGGATTTGAAATGTTATTTCCAACAATAGGAATGAGGGCATTTTGTAGTGTTGCTACTTCCATTCTGGGGCATGATCTGAAGCAAAAATTCTTAGCTCCCTACTAAGCCCCTTATTATTGGGTTTATTTCTCGGTGTACAGTGCAATGGCATTCCCCCACCTTCTTGGGATGAGGCTAGCATTATAGTATTTCCTAGGAAGGGAAAATCACCCGAACAGCTGACTTCTTATCGACCCATTTCATTGATAAATTCGGACTCCAAATTATACGCCAAAGTGATGGCTCTCAGACTCAGCGGGGTCATTGGACATCTGGTTTCTCCGTGGCAGCATGGCTTCATTCCGGGCAAGGGGACAACTGATCATAGTCGCCGTACTATCGCTTTATTTGATGCCATGTCGGTCACGGGGGATCAGATGTCTATGATCCTGCTTGACGCTGAGAAAACCTTTGACCGTGTCTCATTGAGCTTTTTGTGGGTTGCCATGGCGCGTCTTAATTTCGGCCCCAAATTTCTTAAATCTATAAAATCTATGTATCATCAACCCAAAGCAAAAGTCTCAATATTAGGCTTGGAATCAAGTTTCATCAATATAACAAGAGGCACAAGACAAGGTTGTCCTTGCTCTCCTTTACTCTTCGCCCTCTATATTAATCCCCTTATCTTAAAATTAATAGAAAATATTAATATAAAGCCGATCTTATATAACCATTATGAAACCAAAGTTCTAGCATATGCTGATGACATTGCGGTATTACCATCTCAACCGATCGAAGCGCTACATGAAATCGAACTGCACTCTCTCCAATATGGTAAATATTCGGGTTATTCTCTGAATAGGGGAAAGACCATTGTACTGTGCACAGACAACACTATATGCTCAGATACAAGCAGAGCAAAAACTGCGACATATCTTGGTGTGATTCTATCCGCTGATATAAAGACATTAGCTAAAAACAATTTTGACCCACTTATAGACAAAATTAAAATAGACCTGGAGAGGGTAAACGGATTACATCTTTCCATTATAGGCAGAGTGAATTATTTAAAGATGAATATACTACCGAAATGTCTGTACCTCTTTCGCTCTATCCCTTTAATTATAGACTCTAAGATAATTAATTCAATTAATAAACTCACCTCCAAATTTGTGTGGCAACATGGGAAGATTAGACGATCTTTACCTTACTTATCCATTTTGCTCAACAGAGGTGGGCTTACAGCACCGAATATTATTCTGTACCATTGGGCAGCCTTTTTAAAACACCTAAAACCAATGATTCTAGTAATACCCTCTGCCACGGATACTATTAACACCACTATTCCCACAATTTATGAACTAATGCTTGGGCATGAAGCTAACGGTATGTTATTAAGAAAAACTGAAAACGCCCATTATAAGCAAATCAAAGGTGAGATTATTAAAAGCGCCTGGCTAATCTGGAATCAGATACTTAAACATATACAGATCAGCAAAATTAACCGATATACGCCCTTATTTCAATCGACCATTATCTCTGATCTTGATTTTGAACATACAGCCAAGAAATGGTATAGCCTGGGCATAAGAACAATTAATGAGGTCCCACAGACTACATTTCAAGATGTAAAAACAAAATTTGGTCTCCCAGAAGGGGACTTTCTCAAATTTGCTCAACTGCATGCAAAATTAAAAGCTAAAAAAGATTTAATTATTCTCCAGAAGAACGACCTAATAGAAGCATGCTACCTCGCAAAAACTAGGATAGGAGCACTATAAAATATTCTATTAACAAATGTCAATGATGATATCGAGAAAACAGAAACTAAATGGGCGGTAAAATTAAATAATCCCGATATCGATATAGATAAAACACTAGAAATGAGCAATAATGTATTCATGGCTAGTAGTTTAAGGGCACAATTGTACAAAACCATTTATGATTTATATTTTACCCCTGCCAAACTTTTTGCATGGGGTAAAAGGGAAAACGACTTATGCCCACGCTGCTCACAAGATCCAGCGACGTTAATTCACCTGTTCAGCAGCTGCCCCGAGTTACGTCTATTAAAAAATATGATTGCCTCATTTTGGGAGAAAGTCTTTCATCATAAACTTCCAGAGTCCGATACCTTATATGTTTTGGGATATGACAGCTCGCTTAAATTAAGTAAATCGGAACAAAGACTATTATTTATAGGTACAGCTGTACTGAGATTAATCTTGTCTGCGCGGTGGAAGGATAGTCTTCCCCCTAGTTTTCAAATGTAGCTAGCTCGCCTTCACGCTGTCTTTAATTTTGAATCCGCAATATATGCGACTAGGGGAACCAAAACAAAATTCCGTGGCAAAGAACTATGGCACCCTATGTCTATCTGGAAAGAAGGTCTATGTCCTAGCGGAATTGGTTAAATTAAATTGGAAGCCCTTTTTTGTATTCTCTGTTAATGGTTCTCTTTACTGAATTTAAATGTAAATACTGAATGTATTGTATCTCACTGAATATGTATTATCCTCTGTTAATGCTGGTTCTAATGTAAAAAAAAAAAAAAACGGAATTGAAGCAGCTGAGAGGTCAATAAATATCAGGAGGCGGGGTCACCTTAAACAAATCTCAGAAGGGCATTTACTTGGATTTGAAATCTTATTTCCAACAATAGGAATGAGGGCATTTTGTAGTGTTGCTACTTCCATTCTGGGGCGTGATCTGAAGCTGGATCAGTAGTCATGTAGGTGATTATTGATGATGATATGAAATTAGTCCTGTGCATAGATTTCTTGTTCAATCATCCTGCTAATGAAGGGTATCTGAGTGATGGGCTGAAGGTCAGCAAGGTCATCAGGGTCCAGTGTGGTGTTGGTCAGTAGAGGGCAGTTGAGGCCTTTTTTCATAGGTTCTAGGGGCTGCTTTAAGGGGGGAAGGCATTACCAATATTAAGTATGGATGACAGAGCTTCTATGGAGATGACTTTGTTGAAGGACAATAGTAAGACATTGCAAAAAATCGAATGATTAGTTGAAGTGGGGGAGAGCCTTTCTCAAACAACAACCACAATCAATGTCCGGGTGAACCACAAACATCATTAAATTAATCTGTGCTTACCCTTCTGTAAGTTTGGCACAAAGGTAGTCCGGCTTAACTTATAGGCACTTGCTTAAGTATTTATGCAGCAGAAAAACAGTAATAAAGTGAAAATACAATACAATTAAAATTCCACACCAAATAAGAAAAATAGAGAACATTTTATTAAACAAAAATGTTTTTAATTCAATCAGTAGAACTGTAGTTATACATTTTTAGCAAAATGTGGCCTCTAGAGTCCAGGAAAAAGTTAAAAGTTAGGTTCGACCGTAATAGAGCACTGTTTAGATACTCAAGGTGGGTTGGTCCCAGTGTCAGCTTACTTTCAGATGAAGAAGGTAGAGTTCAGCTGTCATGGCTGGAGGCTGTGTAGGAGAAGGAGTCATCGTAGTTGTCACCAGGAAATGCTGAATGAGGTCTCAGTAAAGCCTTGGACAATAGAGAGAAAAAGCTCCAAGTGGGAGAAGCTGCATTTCCAGGCCAAGAAGGTCCTCGTCGTCGATGGGGAGCCTGACGCTATTGAGCCCTGTGAAGATTTTTACCTTTAGATTTAGGTAACTTTTTGGAAGTTGAAAACCTCAGATGGGACGCAGCTGCAAGCCATAGCCAAAGAGGGCTCCAAAAGGCCGGACACTGTCACTCCGTTGTCCAGCTGAACAGGATTTGCTGTTGCAGATCAAAAGGTAGCAGAAGTTACAGAAAAATCAGGCCAACTGGTAATGCTTCTTGTACGGATCGGCTGGCAGGTAGGTCCTAGTCTTCTTTCGGATCTTCAGGCACTTTTTAGTGAAAATATTTTGACGTCCAATCTTTTATTGTTACAGAGGAGCAGCACCTCTAACACCACTTACAATGGTCTAGGAACTAGGGTGCATCACTTGGGGGTTAGGTCTCACTCCAACATGATCCAGGTGCAGGGTTCAAGGTCTCTGGAGCATGTCATGTCCCCGTAGCCCAAGCAGGAGGCCACCCAATTAGCCAATGAAGGCCGTCGCCGAATGGATGAAGGATAGCAGGCTGAAGCTAAACTCAGACAAGACGGAGGTTCTCATCCTCGGGCCCACCCCATCAGCCTGGGATGACTCCTGGTGGCCCACATCGCTAGGCACAGCCCCGGAACCCACCGACCACGTACGCAACCTGGGGGTCATCCTCATTCAGACCTCTCCATGACAAAGCAAGTCAACGCCGTTTCCGCGTCCAGCTTCAACACCCTCTGAATGCTCCACAGGATCTTCAAATGGATCCAAATGGATCCCCTCTAACACGAGAAAAAACGTCTCCCAGGCCCTCGTCACCAGCAGACTCGACTACGGGAACGCCCTCTACTCAGGAACAACAACCAAGCTCCTGAGACGACTACAACGAATCCAGAACGCCTCGGCACGGCTGATGCTCAGCATCCCCTGATACAGCTACATCACACCCCACCTGGGAGGCCTGCACTGGCTCCCAGTCAACAAGAGGATCCCATTCAAACTCCTCATCCACGCACACAAAACCCTTCACAACGCCAGACCAGCATACCTCAACGACCGACTCAGCTTCTACACCCCCTCCCGCTGCCTCCGCTCTGCCAACCTCGCCCTCGCCACAGTTCCCCGTATCCAGAAAACCACCGCCGGCAACAGACCCTTCTCCTACCTCGCTGCCAAGACATGGAACACCCTCCCTACCAACCTACGACAGACCCAGGAGCTGCTGGCCTTCAGAAGACTCCTCAAGACCTTGCTCTTCGACCAGTAGCAGCTCCCCACCCCAGCGCCTTGAGACCCTCACGGGTATGTAGTACGCTTTATAAATGCATTGATTGATAGCAGCAGGGTAGTCCTTTAAAGAAGAAGGCAGGCGTCAAGGATCAGGGCAGTCCAGTGGATTAGATGACAGTGCTTATGAAGTCTTCCACAAGTCCAGTAGTGTGATGAGGAAAAGGTTCTGGAGGTATACTATTTCTACCAGGTACCAGCCTTGGAAGTGGGGGTGACATCCTGGCTACCCTCACATCTGCTTCTGGAAAGTTCTTCCCCTACCAATGCTCCAAATAGTCTGCAGTGACAAGAGGCTAGTTCAGGTCCCCTTGAGAGTGTGTTGGAGACAGCCCTTAAATAGGTCAGTGGGGCAGGCAAAACCTCTGCTGAACCCATCCTGGACGGTTGGCCCACCTTGCCAATACTTAGTCCCTCTTTGTCTCACTGTCTGGAAGGAATACAGAAAAGCCCAACAGCTAAGCGATTCACAGCCACACGACTAAGTATGGGCGAATTTTGCGAATCTCGCGTTCGCGAATTTTGCGGATTTTCAAACTCGCAATCCGCAAAATCCGCGAATTCTCGCGAATTAGCGTTTTTTTTTTATGTTCGCACGGGTTTCTGCAAGTTCGCGAGGGTTTTGTACAATTTCGCAAATTGCGAAATTGTACAAAACGCGTGCGAACTTGCAGCAACCCGTGCGAACACAATTATATGAGGAGAAAGAAGCTCCTGGTCACAGGAACAGCACGGGGATTGCGCTCAAGAAAGTCAAGGATGCAAAGGCCTCTACCCAGCATCACAGCTGATTTTCCACAGTAGATTTGGGAAGAGGCACACCTGTCCCGCCTCGAAGACGCTCATGATTGTTTTTGGGCTAATGAATGAGTCACTGATTTTGAGCATCAACTAGTTCGAGCGACCATGCAAAGGCCGCCCTCTACCCAGCATCACAGCTGATTTTCCACGGTAGATTTGGGAAGAGGCACACCTGTCCAGCCTCGAAGACGCTCATGATTGTTTTTGGGCTAATGAATGAGTCACTGAATTTGAGCATCAACTAGTTCGAGTGACCATGTGTGTGTTACTAAGCAATCGCCCTGAAGGGCGCAGGGGTCCCTTGAGTGACCTGTGTAAGGCTGTGCCTGTAACTATTTTACAATGGTGCCAGCAAGCTGCCAGCGCCGTTGTAAAATAGTTACAAAGTTAGCTTGCAGAGGAAGCACTTAGATAAAATGAAGCAGCACCTGCTTCGTTTTATCTAGTGGTTCCTGTGCAAGCTAACTTTGTAACTATTTTACAACGGCGCTGGCAGCTTGCTGGCGCCATTGTAAAATAGTTGCATGAGTGGGGGTTCAACTTTTGAACCCGTTACGCTCGCGGATTTTTTTTTGCGGAGGAAGCACTTAGATAAAATAAAGCAGCACCTGCTTCGTTTTATCTAGTGGTTCCTGTGCAAGCTAACTTTGTAACTATTTTACAACGGCGCTGGCAGCTTGCTGGCGCCATTGTAAAATAGTTGCATGAGTGGGGGTTCAACTTTTGAACCCGTTACGCTCGCGGATTTTTTTTTGCGGATTTTGCGGGAAATCCGCAAAATTCGCGGATTGCGGATTTCCCAAAAATCCGCAAAATCCGCGAGCGTAACGGATTTCCCGCTCATGCTTACACACGACCCAGGACACAGGCAGCAGGCACCAAATAGTAAGTGCAAGATAATATACATTTTCTAAAAGTGGAATTTTCAGACTTTTAACTTAAAATCTAACTTTACCATTAAAGAGGATTTTTTAATTAAAATTCATATGAGTTCAAACATGACATTTCTACCAACTCCCAAAGAAAGGTTGACACTAATTAAATGCAATAAGGTAAGGCAATGTTATCCAATGGGAGAGATAGACCTTACAGTAGTGACAAATGAATTTAGGAGTTTTTACTATACCAGGAAATGTATAACTTGGAAACACATGCCCTACCTAATAAATATAATGCACCCTGCCCTATGGGCTTTAGGGCCTACTTCAGGGTTGACTTAAATATATTAAAAAGGATGTTTTAGGCCTGGCAACATTTTATTTTATCAAGTCGAATTGGCAGTTTTAAAACTACACTACTGGTTTTCAAAGGCCGACCCGCGGCATATTTTAAAGTACTCCTCAAGTAGATGGCACACTGAGAACTGCAGGCCCACTATAAGCATTCAATTCACAGGTCATGGGTACATAGTAGCACATACTAGTGAATTATGAGTAAATTAAATATACCAATCAGTTGTAAACAAATTGTAGCATGTTTAAGTAGAGAGAAAAACATTTTAGCATTGGTTAGCAACACAAATGAAATTCAGAAAACAGGAGTGGTGAAGGATAAAGTTTGAGGGTGACCCTGAAGAGTGGGGCAAGTCCATTACCCAGTATTATTGATGTAAACATCATTTATTGTAATGGTGTTTTAATAGCAGAGTTTTTTACATGACAATATTTCGTTGTCTATGTCTTAATCTATGGAGCATAACTCAGTGGGTCTTATTTGGACACAATTGGCATCTGGGAATGTTCCCAATATGAAAGATGGTTTGTCACTGGTGATTATAGACTGATTAACAAATGGCAGGTCTCTGTCTAAAGAGTCACAGTGGGCACACAAATGATGGGCACATAGGCTGCCTTCAATAATTACCAGTGACTGAGGTTAAGTTAAGTAATTTGTCCATCACCTTTTTTGTCACCTTCTAGATGATTGCAGGAATGCTCTAAACATGTAGATAATAATGTTTAGCCATTTTTAAGAAATTACTTAATTTTCTTTTAATTTCTGAACTTGCTAATGATCTCACAAGTTCTGGTGGCTGTTTTCCACTTTCATACAAATGTTCTCTTTAGTAGGGATCTTTGTGCTGAATGCAAAAAAGAAAATCAAACAATGCTCCTATTACCTATCAAAATAATGTTCTGTGCTTGCACAATGTATGCAAAAAGCAGGAGGTTGATTGCAACTTTTGATTGTACGTATAACAAACCTTTAATAAAAACTAATGAAGCACCAGGGAATGTCGATATAGTCTTGTTGTTAATCCTTTTTACCACATTTCATTTATTTTATTAGCATTATACTTTAGCTAACATACTGCCAAAATATCACAGGTAAACAAAGCAAAATAAATAAATTATTTTAAATTCCAATAAGAACGTATAAAACCATACCTGTTGCTCTTTTTAAAACTCCAGTTTCTAATAACGCATATGACGTCAACTCTGAGAAAATTACTTTTTTAAATATAACTGCTTTCATTTGCAACACAATATTATGTACAGAGACTTCTCTCATTTCTCTAAATAGGTTTACTACTTACAGTTTTAAGAATATATGTTTGAGTGATTATATGTGTTTCATCTCTGCACCACTGAAATCAGCAATAACGCTTTTCTTGACTATTGGATAAAGCATACTGTATGCTATTTACTTAGAATGTATCAACTTGTCCCAGTTTCAAAAGGAAATAGTTGTTGGAAAAAAATGGGCAAGTTTGTATAATTAAATAATATTTTAAATTCCATTGAGACTGATTGATTTTACACGTTTAAATATGTTTAGATCTCTAAGGCCTTCATGTAAATTACCCGTTAATCCTTCCCATGACTTTGTCTCCCCAGGACAATACTGGGCTGCCTGAATTACCGGTTATTGTAGGTGGGACCAAAAGGATCCCCTTCAAAGTGAGGAATTACCAGATGAATCAGTAATTCCAAGTTTGGATCCATTGATAGTTTCTCATTTCTAAGATATTCACATAGAGATGTCGACAGCTGATTTCAGCTGATTTGTGCAATCTACATCTCTGTGTGAAATCACAAAGATTTGCAGTGTTTCCGGTGATCCAGGATTTTTTATGGGGCAAGTAACAGCATTGGAATTAGGAGGGCACTTGTAATTAATTCTTAAGGGCCTGATTCACAAGGATAAGCTTAGATTTAGGTGCAAATTTACTACATTTTGGAATTCACAAAGGTAAGTTAATACTAGTAACTTTACTATTTGTATTTATGCTAGTGGTAACTTTGCTACTACTAACTTTACTACTAGTAGAAAAGTTACAAGTAGTAACTTACCTTTGTAAATATCAAAAAGTAGTAAACTTACACTTAAATCTAAGTTTACCTTTGTTAATGGGCCCTGAGTGTTCAATTTGACCTACTTCGAATATTCAATGTTTTAACCAAAATGGTTAACATGATAAAAAGAGAATTCATAGTCCTTTTAAAGAGATTGCACAAGTCATCATTCATACCAAAAATAATTTTGCACTTTTTAAACAAATAGTAATCATTAACCTTAAACAAACGCACAAAATGTCAACATATGTAATTTCAACTCATTTAAAATATGTAGAAAATATGACATGATCGTAATGAAACCATATGAAAAACGTATGATATGGTTCCGCGATATATCAAATGATCAGAAGTATTCAACATTTGAATAAAGGGCACTTTGCAAACAGTTCATGATTACACGCATGATTCATGGAGACAGAGATAATTCAATGTTGATGAAAATAATTTAGTAATCCATCATTAAACATTTACATATGCATAGACAATACACCTATCACTCTATTGAAGATTTAAAGTAGAGAGTAGTTTGCGCACCTAGAAAACTTTTTCAGCCAAACCTGTTTCAGCATGAAGGTATTGTGATCCCAGTTAGGAGTTGCATGGTACTAGTGGGGTGCAAACTCTGTACACCTAATTACAATTACAGTGAGGTAATACCTCACCAGTACTTTTCAATTATGAGTTAAACTCCAAATGTGGAATAAAAGTGCAGACATGGAATTACTCTGTGGAATTCTGCATGGTATTCGCTGTTCTAAGTGCTTGGCGTAAATATTTGCCACAAGATCTATGCATGGATACAGGAGGAGAATTGGAAGAAGATGAAAAGGGTCACTACAAAGGGAGTGCATTGCATAAAACCCACATTTTAAAGAAAACAGTTGATCAGGACTAGGGAATGAGGTGTAGATGCTGTTACAGATGAATCTGATTAGTAAAAATAGTGTCCCTGCATCCTGGAAAACCTAGGTGTTAAAACATTGGCCATTTGTGATAAAACTTAGTGAATTCCATTCCACCAAACTAGTAATCATACAATCATGGGAGATGAGATTTGGCTGTTGGTCCCTGGAATTAGGGCATCTGAAAATAGATACCCAGTCAGTAAGGAAGTGCATCACCTGTAAATTCTCCTTTGAGTCTGGAAATGTCCTTTCTTTACATCTAGGTTTGAGGACAGAATCTCCAAAAGTACAGTATGTGCACGTAGATCTTTTTATATGCACAAATGCATATGAAGTGGGCGGGAGAAAGTGCAACATATGTACAAGTAGAGAAGTCACTTGTTCGAGCGTGTTTAAAAAATGTGTAGTTATTGGAAAACAGGATGCTCCTAGAAAAGACAGGTGTTCATTTTCTTCTGTATTTGGGAAACGTAGGAATGCGAGTTATTAGTAGGTGGGTGTATTCACCCTCAGCTAGTAATAATACCACAATCACCAATAAGTCCAGCCAAGTCTCAGTAAATGAATCCTTGCTCAACCCTTGGTAGCTTTGCAAACGAGCAGTCAGATTTAACTCAGGAGACACATGAGTGTAAAGCATTGAATACACTTAAAACAGTAAATAAGTAACAGATAAAACACAATATAAATCCATTGCCAATTTATAAAAATAGAAAATATGTTTATCTTTAAAACAGCACCAAAATTAAAATAATCCAATGTAAGGAACTGGAGATATGAATTTCTAACGATGTTGGCAAAAATAGAGCCGAAAGGCACTAAGCATCAACTGAGGGTATCTAGTCGTGCTGGACTGGGACAAAGTCACAAGTTTCGGCCTACCACAATGGAGTGCAGGCTGGGCACAGGACCAATTTAGTTTCACTGAGTATTGTACCTTATGTATTTAGTGCTCAGTCTGCATGGTGTTGCTTTGCGAGTCTCTGCATCGTCCAGTGTTGGTTCCGAGGAGCTGAGGGTACTGAGATGTGAGGTCCTGCATCCTGTCATGTCACAGTGCATTGGGTCCACTGAATCTTTGCAGCAAGACTTCACATCGACTTGTGTCAGTTCTGTTGAAGCTGTGCAGCGAGGTTTTGTCAGGCTTTGCATTAACTCACAACAGTTTTGTTTGAACTGATCTTTGAGGCAGTGCGAGGCTTTGTATGGGCTTGGATTCGTTTGTGTCAGTTCTGATGAGGCTGGCAGCTGGTTCTTGGTGAATTTCAGGAGATGAGTCTCCTCTAGCAGTGGCCAAGGATTCAGAGGCTTTGGGCTGCCACTTGGGGCTATGATGAATTAATCTATCACAATGCACTTGTGCAGTCCAGGACAACCCCATTCACAAATGGTCAGCTGGGGTCTCCACTCTTTGCCCTGCAGGTGCCTTTTTCAGCTCCTTTGTACCTGTTGCTTGTCAGGTAGTCCACTCTTTTCCTTTTGGAGTCAGACACAGTACTTTCTTTGTGGAGCTTTATAATTTCAGCAAGAGCAGTCTTTCAGAGTGCAGTACTCTCTTTGGTGCAGTCCAGGGATTCAACAGGGCAGTTATTCTTTTCTTCTTCTTTTCCAGCAAGTGATTTGAGGAGTTCATGCAGCTTTTCTATATTTATCCTCCATTCTGGGACGTACGGGATGGGGGCAGCCTAACCTATAGGGGTAAAGGTACCTCCCTCTGCTATGATCCCTTCCTGTGAAGCTTGGCATATATCTGGCCCAGAATGCAATATTCTCCTAAAAATCTAAATAGATAACATTTCTCCTTGTTATGTTATGTTATGTTAATTGGGCTCTTCTATAGCGCAACGGCTACTCCAGTCGGAGTGTCCCGGCGCTTTGGCGAAGAAGTCCTTTAATGGAAAGGAACATAACTGCAAAAAAGGAACAGCAAAATTAACTAGTAAAAAGCCATGTTTTTAATGCCTTTCTAAAAGACAACAGACTGGGGGCCTGTCTAAGAACAATAGGAAGTTCATTCCAAGCGCGCGGAGCCAGGTAGTGGAAGGAACGCCCTCCTTGTCTGGTTCGCTTGATGGATGGAACGACCATTTTAGACAAGGAGGCAGATCGCAGAGCTCTGCTCGGCTTGTAAAAAGCAAGGCGCTTTCTAATATACCTAGGGCCTGAGTCATGAAGAGCCTTATAGGTTAACGTCAGGCTTTTGAAGAGAACCCTCTTGGCTATAGGGAGCCAGTGCAGTTCCTTCAACAAGTTAGAGGCACTAGTTCGTCTGGGGAGTCCATAAATGGCCCTAGCGGCTGAATTTTGGACTACCTGCAGTCTCCTTATCAAATATTTGGGAGTCCCAGATAGAGGGCATTTGCATAGTCCAAACGCGACCCGACAAGTGCTTGGACTATGACCCTTCGATGGTTCACCGAAATCAAGGGGTGAAATTTCCTGAGCATCCGCAGGATTCCAAAGCATTTCCCCAAAAGATACGCAATTTGAGGCCCAAAGGTTAACTCATTGTCAACAATGATACCCAGGTTTTTAGCCTTGGAACTAGCATTGGTAGGAGGAAACAGATCTTGTGGCCACCAACTTTTCCAGTTTGGTTCAGAGACACATCCGAAGAACAGCAGCTCCGATTTATCGGAGTTGCATTTCAAACCGTGTCTTTTGAACCAATCAAAGACTGCCTCTAAGCAGCCTCTGATACGGATCCCATCAAACACCTCGTTCTTGTTATAAGTAAACAAGAGCTGGGTGTCGTCAGCGTAAGACACGATCTGAGCGCCAAACGACTCCGCAACCTCTGCAAGGGGGGCCATAAAGATGTTAAAAAGCAGGGGGCTAAGAATAGACCCCTGAGGGACCCCCACTTCCAGGGCTGCCATAGCTGCAGAGTGAGGTGGCGCCCAGATCGTTTGTCGACGGCTGGCTAGAAATGATTTAAGCCAGTTCCACACCGTCCCCCTGAGGCCACAATTCCAGAGTCAAGTTAGGAGGGTATCATGGGGAACGGTGTCGAACGCCGCCGACAGGTCTAACATGACCAACATGGCCTTTCCTCCAGTATCTAAAACCTCTCTAATGGCGGTGGTGACTTCAAGTAATGCGGTCTCTGTGCTGTAATTCGCACGAAACCCAGATTGAGTAGTGTGCAACAAGTTGTTATTCTCGATAAAGTCAGAGATAGATCTGTGCACGTGTCTTTCCGCCACCTTCGCCAGAGCGGGGAGGAGAGAGATAGGCCTATAGTTGGCATGTATGATGGGATCCAGAGTTGGTTTTTTTATTAATGGAAGGATGAGAGCGCTCTTCCAGGCCTGAGGGACTATGCCAGAAGATAATGAGGAGTTGAGAATGGAATTGAAGGGGCCATTTAGCAAAGGGGCTATTTTGTTGAGGCAAGAGACCGGGCAGGGATCTAAAGGAGAGCCCGATTTCAAGCCTGTCAGATGGTCTAATGAGGCAACAAGGCTTAGCTGTGGAAATTCCCAGAGGGTGGGTTGTAAGGAGGAGGGGGCATCAAGATCAGCCGCCTGAGGCTGTTTGGAATAAGTAGCAAGAGAGGCTTGGATGGATGTTATTTTGTCTACAAAATTGGTGTGTAAGTCTGTGGAACCCAACCCAAAGGTGTGGTTAACAACTGGCTACCCTACCCTTCCAGTCCCTTTCCTAACCTAAATAGGGGGAGTTTCATTTGGCTAGAGATCAGGGAAGTGGGGGTGGTCTGGGCCGTGTGACATCTGTTTTCTGCAGAGGATCTTCCCTTTGAAGTCCAGCTTATCTACCCATCCCCCACACTCTCCCTGGCTTCTCCAGGAAGGAGATCTCTTCCCAGCAAATGGCTGTATTGTAGAAGCCTCAGGCCTCTTCACAACTAGGAAGCAGCTTAGCGCAGGCATTCAAAAGGCTGACCTATCAGAAGAGGCTGCTACAGGATTGCTTTAAGTAACACCAGAATAGTAAGCTCTAAAACCACTTTCCTGCAATAGTTATATCAAATTTGACCTTGGAAAGTTGTTGAGCTCAATGTGAATATTAATTTGAATGTAATGGATAGCTAGCTCCAATCCAATCCAAAGTTAGACTTAATCAATTCTAATAAAGCCTTCCCAGGTTAGCCTATGGGGCTAGCAGCACTACGATAGGGAATACTACTGTGAGCTGTTTTTCCTTATCAGGGCATATAAAACATATTTTATATTGTCCATGCTATTTATAACTATGCACCCTGCCCTTGAGGCACCTAGGGCGGACGTTAGGATTGATATTTAAGCAATAAAAAGATAGCTTTGGTCTTTTAAAGCATTTTAAATTCCAAAGTCAAATTTGGACACAGTTATATTTTAAAATCAGCCTGCACGGTAGGCCTGTCATTAAAATTACATCAGACACCACATCAGCGCGCACTTAAATATAATAAGTCTACTGGGGTCTCTAAACCTACCTGCCCTACCATATACTAGGGACTTATAGCAGGGTTGTCTATTCCAATTGGAATTATACCAATTAACATATACATTTTAGAGGATAGAGCACTGGTCATGGGTCCGGTTAGCAGAGCCCTGGGTAGTTTCAGGCAGTAACTAGCAGCATCTGTCCAAAAATGGGGGTGAACAGGGCTTGGCAATTATACAGAACTTGACAACCATATATAGGCTATGCAGTGGGACTTGTATATTTGATGTATTTTTCAAAGTATATATTTATATATTTTTCACACTTGCGATTCACAAGTCAAGCACTAGTGATGGTGAATTCATACTATTAAGTAATGTTTTATTTAGCTCCTCATTAATATGCCTTGCAAGTACTCAAAAAATACAATCTTACAGAAACACACAATATGAATGTTGGTCTTTGTTTCTGGAACACTCTGATTCATGCAAAAGCTCTAAAATAACAGTATATACAGGAATGCAATGCAGAAGGGCTCAGAAAATATTCTAGAAGTGCCTCTAATGCAGGATATGGTGGACCTTCTAATATACCCATTGAATAACCTTACTATGGACAATTTGGATGGTATGATTGAAATAGCAGCGCAGGCTGCTTTAAAAGAAAATGACAGCATGCCTGTTAATCATGATAGATGCCAGTTACAGATTTGGGTAAAATAGAAGATCAAGAGGTCAAAGGTCAGTAAGAGTCCCCTATGTCTATTGTTTTAATGTGAAAGAAGGTCTACAGCCGTACAGTAAAAATCTAGCTTTTCCTGATGTTGTGGTAGGTGAGAAAGAGTACTTTTTTCAACAATACCATTATAACATGATCCGGAAGCTGTGGGTGAGTAGAATTGAAAGACAGAGTAAATGCCATCATCCCAAGGTTCCTTACCAAAAGATTTGCATTGTAGAGTTTACCAGAGAATTTGCCCCACAGTTAAAGTAGATTTATTAATCGCTAGTATAGCTACACAAGGTTATAACATATCAGAAGATGCCAACTCTCCAGACCAGCTTAGCATGATAAATGAGTCAGACGGTAAGAGATCCTATGGTGCCTCAAACTTTTCTATTTGAACAACATAGAAAGCACCATCTCTGCTCAGAGATTTCCATGCCCTATCTGAATGCATGCAGTAAGAAGGAGACACAACATTTATTTTACATATAAGGGTATGGAAATTATGTCAGAGAAATCCTTTGTCTGTTTGTCCTCAGCTGCTATTCTGGCAGGTTTAGACATTGAAGCTCTTCATCAATTGTGGATGCACTCTTGGTGGGCAGATAATTTGCTGGGAGTCAAAATATTTATGCCAAATTTGGATAAATTAATGAAAAGGTCTTCTGAAGATTGGAAGCTCAAGGCTCCAGTGTTCTTATTTTCCGAAGAATGCAATTATGGTTCAAAATGGGCATTTGGAGCATGTGCACCTGTGAGAATATGACCATATCCCTTTATTTCCCTGGATAGTGGCTGGGGCTGGGAATTGACACATTTCCATCTAAGAAAGTTGTTGTCACCCCTGTGGTGCTAAAAACATTACTATATAGCAGAAGAGTCTTTATTACAGGATCCAGCAGGAGTAAAGTGGATGCTTCCATGCATGGAAAGATGTGTGTGTGGGGTACAAACTGTGCAGCAGGTCAACAGAATTCAGTAACAAAAAATTCTATGGAAAGCTTGTCTGAAAGGAATGTGAGACCAATTAACGAAACCAGCTATGACATCAGTGCAGATAAGGGAGCAAAGGTAGGGATTTGATTTGATATTGGTTCTAATGCAGATATATTCATGCGCTTTCTCCCTGTTTTAGAGTTATAACATTGATATGTATGCCCTTCCTCACCATTCAAGATGATGAAGTGACAGAGAATACATCCCTAGATATCCTTGGTGACAACTTGGCTTCATTGAATTTGACAGAGTCATCCTCAAAATCCCCCACAGCAGCCACATCAATGGCCACCTGAAGAACATCCACTGGCTCCCAATCAACAAAAGAATCACCTTCAAACTCCTCACACACACCTGCAAAACTCTACATGACATGGGACTTGGATACATCAAGCACCTCCTCTCATTCTGTGCACTCACCAGAGACCTCCGCCAGCTCAAGTGGCCCTGACCACCATCCCACATATCGGCAAGACCATGGCTGAAGGAAGATCTTAAGGTGATCGTCGTCACTGCCTCAAATCAGGATGGACCTCAGTTCCTGGCTCTTCGACTAAACCAGAGGCCTTTGTCTGATCCTCAGCAACCCCCCTTTCCAGCACCTTAAGACCCTTACGGGTGAGTAGTCACACTTTACATGACAATTGATTGATTGCTTGATTAATTGATTGACAGATGTCTATTTACACATTCTGGGTAAGTTGTGTGTCATGGGGACTGCCCTTCAGTCTTTCACCTTCTCCAAGGGTATTTACCAATTGTTTGGCTCCCCTACTAATTTATTTCCATATCTGGATGTTTGGTTAATTATTTTTTTTCTACGGGAAACAAAGATATCTGGAAGGTATGTTAAGCGGCTTCTCCCTTCCAGTAGGTTGGGACGAAAAGAAATTGAATCTTATGCTAACACTTCCCCGCCCCTTTGGAAATTATTTGATACATGACCAGGTACGGTGTACCTTCCTCAGTTATGGAGAAAGAATTTCATTTGCAACCTTTCAACACATCTTCAGAAGGAGCAATAAATGGCCAGGGAGTGGCTGGCAGTGAACGGAGACATGGCAGCACTTCTAGCTATAATGATATGGCTACACAGTCACCTTCAATCCTTGGTGTAACATGTGCTGGATCAAGGAATGACAACCTCTAAGAATGATCTGCATATTTGAATCTGCTCGTATTACTGTTGGCTCTTGCTGAGTCTCCTATCCTCTCTTTTTGCGGTTGGGACATGGCTGACCGTTTAAAAAAAAAAAATTTAAACTTTCGATTGCTTGTGTTCAAGAGCGTTTGGTGTGTTTTTTATTTAATTTTGGGAGGGACACTGGCTGAACTTGGGCTTTTAAAAATATTTTTTTTTATTGTACTGTTGTGCACTTTGAAGATTTCTTGTACTTGATTCCTGCTTCCTGTTTGACCGTATTGAACCTCCATTATGTGAGTTTGCTCTCTAGTCGTTCTCTTTTCCCTCGCTATTTTAACCGACTGCTGCACTGGACATGCATCGTTAGTCTGCCAACTTTATTCTTTGCTGTTTTAAAAAATATGTTGCCTCAGCTGGATTTTATCTGCTCCTTTTACTGATGGCGTTTGCTGGGTCTCCTCCACTACTGTAGTTGGGAACCGGCTAACCTCTTTCTAAACAAAATTTAAACTTTCATTTGCTCATGTTCAGGGGCATTCAGTGTCTTTTTTAATTCTTTTTTGTGAGGGAAACTATTTGGAGGAATTTGGGCTTTTAGTTGTTCATTTTTTCTTCGCTATTTTTCTCAGCTGTTACCTAGGATGTGCACAGTGGGTGCTCAGTGTGCATGCCGAAGGCACACCTAAGGCAAGCCTATCTGCACCTGTCCGTGTTCGGATCGCGGCCAGCGCCAGCCATGATGCTCTTGAGCTATCCTATCCAGCTCTTCATTTCAAACATACTAAGAGGGAGCTGTGGGAATTATGGGGCATATTATCAAGCCTGTGCGCTAAAATTATCGCCGCTTTATCGTCCGAAAACGGCCGATAAAGCGGCGATAATGGGCTTGATAATATGCTCTATGGAATTCCAATCGAAGCACATGTTAGATGTGAAGACATCTAACATGGGCTTCGATTGGAATTCCACAGAGCATATTATCAAGCCCATTATCGCCGCTTTATCGGCCGTTTTCGGCCGATAAAGCGGCGATAATTTTAGCGCACAGGCTTGATAATATGCCCCTATGTCCTGCTCAATGTGTTCATTTGGGAGGTCCTTATTTTCAAGCATAGGTACAGGTTTTATTTGCACGAGTTGCACATTTTCTGTTGAAATTCAGAACGGACCACTTTTTATTTAATAATTGCTCTGGACCTTTACCACTAGATGACTCATCTGGAGTTTTCCAATAAAAACCTTTTAGGGCAGGTCTTTTAAACTGCATCTCCTTACTTAGATATGTTTTGGACATCTTGAATCTTATTGAAAAAAATTGGAATGTTTTGTCCCACACAGAAACGTGGCTCAAAGACAGTTTTGCTGCTGACATTGCATTAGCCATCCCACAGGAGTTCTCTATCAAACATTTTGATCAAGAAAACAAACTGGGGTGGGATTGTGATTATATATCGAGCATCATCTCTGTGTTCTGTTTCTTAGCTTAATCATAATAATAATAGTGAGGGCATATTGTTTACTCTTCCTCTTTTTGTCACCTTTCCAGTCTCTGGTGTTCCTATTTTCTATCCCACAGCTGGACCAGCTACATCTCTATCTTAGTCTTTGGTACATCTTTATCCACTTCATGATAATTTTTTTAGGAGACTTTATTCTCCACGAGCAAGAGCAAGTCGATTTTGTGAAACCATTGATCTGATCGCAACCAATTCAGTATTGATCAATAAGAATCCTCCAGCAGTGCCAGTCGAAAAGCAATCCACCACGGTAGAAAATGTGCAAATTCTTTTTGTATTCAGAACCACTCCCACTGAAGGTATCAATGCACTAAATATATCACCTACAATTTCCAAAATAGCAACTCCCATACCAATGATCAGATAACTTAAAGTAAGCTTTGTTCCCACAAATATAAGAGATTCCGGGAAATACTGGATCAGTTCCCCCTTTTAGTCCCCAGTTCCCAATTATGAGGAAATTGTATTTACATTCACTGGAACCATTGTTATACTCAGTTTTCTTTCTATGGAGACAGATTTTCCCCATCTTTTTAAAGTCCCAAGACATAGAGGCATGAGGTTTGCCAGTTGCCACAAATTATTCCCTTTTAGCCCATTTGGGTATCCGGGGTGTTATTTTTAGTGGCTTTTCTATGGAAATCCGGTCTCCTTTTCTCTATTAAGTTCAAAATACCTTTTCTTCTTCGTGTAAACTACATGGCAGATTGTCTTTATGTGCATTAGCTATATCTATTTCTTTCATTGTTAGGAAAAATTTACCAAAGAACTGGGCAGCTTTAGCACTAAGGACAGGATTCGTTCTTCTACGTATAGGAATTTCAGAAAAAATAACATCTATGTTAAAATAATAATACTGTAATCTTCCAGTTTTATAAAATCAAACTAGTTAATATGCTACAGGAAGTGCCATAGGTCAGGGGTAAATGATAGTAGGTAACACCTTCAGCTACAGAAGTAGGTCATTTCATACAGACATAACAATCACTAATTTGCATAGTCTCTACATAAGATACTAACAGACTAGCAAATACATTCATTTCAGTTTCGTTTCTATTTCTAAAATGATGTAATTCTATCTCATCTGGTGCTTCTAAGTCTACTCTAGCTTGTTTGTGATGCGTTATCTTTCCGTGTAAACTAGTGTCATTTTGCTTAGCAGCCATTAAGTACGGTATTGCTGTTGTCAGTCCTAGCCATACAATAAGAACTATAACTACACTACATATGCATATTCTACAGCATGTCTTTATACAACTTCTTTTCGAGTTTCCAGTAACTCTTTTATCAGCCATTTTGACTAAGGAGGTTTAACCCATCTTTGAGACTTTACACAGAATTCACCTGTGATTTCTCTCAAGTTGGCCTCAATTCTTCAATATCTTGATCAGCTATCAATTCTTCATCACTGTCATCAATGATTTCAAAATTTTCAAAATCTTCAAGGATGATATACCTCCATTCGGGGCCTTTGAATTTATTGTTCAGTTTTTTCAGGTGTGGACTTCTCCTTCTTTGATTGCTTGTAGATGGTTCAGTTGGACCAGTTACTTCGTTCACCTGTTCAGGTTCTTCATCTATTGTAACTACGTGATATTTCCGTCTCTTAACACCATCAGGCCATTTATCGCCTTTTCTGAGTCTTTTAACTGGCACTGTGCTTTCTGATTCTTCAAATGTCCTTTTGTTTTCTTTAAGTTATGTCACAACTTGATTTTCGTCAACTTCAGATTTCCTCTCTAACTAACCTTGTCCAGGGCTTACTATTGTTGACTGTTCCACCTGGATGGATTCTTCTAGTCTAATCTGACCTGATTCAGGATAAGACTTTGTTGGGCCTGGAGTTTTTTCTTCGTCCTGAACCTGTTTTACTAATCATGTTTGATCCTGCACAGGTCTTTCTGATTCTTGATTGTCTTCTGCCTGTGCGTTTTGACAAGTGCCTATCTGTCCCTCCTCAGACAATGGAGTTCTGGTAGGGGTTTCATTGGTCTGAGTATATTGCTCTTTCTTTATCTGGTCCTCCTCATGATTACCATTGGTTTTGTTTTCTGTAGTCTGAGTATGTTCTTCTATGCCTATCTCGTCCTCACTATCAGTCTGACAATCTAAGTATGTTTGGCTTCTTGTTCTCACTCTGATTTCAGTTATATCAACCACTGGGATCCACTCATCCTGACTGGTGCTTGGTTGCTCTTCATCAACTACTTCAGGATCAACTTCTTGAGACCCTGCTGCTGCACAACCTTCAGCCTCAACTTCGTCAGGTTCTGGTATCCGTTTAGTGTGACTTGCGTGGATCCAGTTTGGGATTCCCTTGCACTTTATAGATGTGGTGGTGACCAAAATCACTTGTTCTGGCTTTCCCCACCTTGGTGCTAGGCAAGATTCCAGAGTGTGATTTTTTATCACTACCCATTCTCCAGGGTTCAAATCATGTGCTGGAGTTGAATGGCTGGCTTCTGCGTCTTCCCCAACCTGGTGAGAGATAGAACGCACTTGGTCAGCCAACTCTTTGCAGTACGCCAAAACGAAATCATCAGATATAGTTAACAGCTGGCACACATGCTTGCCTCATTGCCCTTCCCATGAGTATCTCATGAGGACTCAAGCCTGTTTTCTTGTCTGTAATGCTTCTAAGCCCCATCAGGACAAGAGGTAAAGCATCAGGCCATTCTAATTGGGTAGACTCACACATCTTTCCCAATCTTGTTTTAATCATGCCATTTAATTATTCTACCACTCCAGAAGCCTCTGGACGGTATGCATAGTGCAGCTTTTGCTCAATTTTGAATGCTTCACAGATCAGGCCAATCATTTCATTATTAAAGTGCCTTCCTCAGTCTGACTCAATCGTTCCTGGAAAACCGAACCTTGGGATGAGTTCCCTCAGGAAATGTGTGGCTACAGTTATGCTATCGTTCCTGCGGGTAGGGTATTTTTCCACGCATTTAGAAAACAGGCAGACAATGACCAATATATATTTTAATCCTCGACAAGCAGGTAACTAAATGAAATCAATTTGTAGTCTAATAAAGGGGCCTTCTGCTTACCCAATTTTCCCAGGGCACACTACAGCTTTCTTACCAGGGTTTAATCGTTGACATGTAAGGCATCTCTGGCAAAGACTCTCTGCTATGTTCCTGAACTATGCATTGAACTTGTCCCTTCTAAACAATATCATCATAGCATCTCTCCCTATGTGTGTGTCCCCATGGTACATTCTAGCCATTGGTGCAAGTATACAGTCAGGTAACACTGGTCTCCCATCTAGGTAGACTATTATGCCATCTTCAGGTCTCACTTGACACCCGATTTTCTGCCAGTCTTCTGTTTCTTTGGGCTCTGCCTCAACTTGTAAATCTCACACTTCTTCCCATGTATTCACACCACTCAATAGCATAAGTTGGCAGCTATTTCCACATGCTTCGATTTTCCTATTTATTGCCATTTTATACTTGGCACAATGTTGAGCCACTTGGTCAGCATAATGATTACCGGCTGCCACTCGATCAGTGCCAGATTGGTGAGCAGCACATTTGACCACGGCCAATTCTTGAGGTAATTTAATTGCTTCAAGTAATTCTTTCGCATATTGTCCATTTTTGATAGGAGTTCCTGAAGAAGTCATGAACTTCCTTTGCATCCAGAGCTGGCCAAAGTTGTGCACAACCCCGTAACCATACCGGCTATCAGTGTAAATGGTTTCTCTCCAATTTTTCCCAATTATGCATGCTTTTATTAAAACAATCAATTCAGCTACTTGTGCAGACTTGACTCCTGGTAAATAGGCTGCTTCGACTATATTTGATAGTGTGAATACAGCAAAAGCAGCGCTTAGACCAACTTCCTCATGGCGCATACACAAGCCATCTACAAATAACTCATGTTCTGGGTCTTTTAAAGGTTCTTCTTGTATGTCTGCGCGAGGTTTAGTACTGAACTCAGTTAAGTCAATACAATCATGTTCGACTTCCTCTCTTACTTCCTCAAAGTGAGAATTGGACAACAAGGTTGCTGGATTTAAAATAGTGCATCCCACTATTGTCACATTTTCTGAACCAAGGATAATTCTCTCTTATTTAGTCATTCGACTAGGTTTTAGGTGCTGAGTACGTGTTCTGGTTAACAGAATCAAGACTGCATGTGGAATATACACTGTTACAGGATGTCCCATGACAATGGATTCACTTTGCTCAAGACTCATGCATGTTGCAGCTACTGCTTTCAGACAACCTGGCAGTGGTGATGCCACTGCGTCATACGTTGCAGAAAAATATGCCACAGATCGTCGCATTAACCCATGGGTCTGAATTAAGACTGAAAGTGCACAATTGTCTCTTGTGTCACAAAATAATGCAAATTCTTTTGAATAGTCAGGCATCCCTAATGCTGGAGCTTCACATAAACTGTTATGCAGTTTAAAAAAGGAAAACATGCTTTCATCGTCCCACTCAACGGGATCTTTTCCTCGTTTCTTTGTCATTTGAATCAGTGGCTTTGAAAGCACTGCAAATCTCACAACCCACTGCCTGCAGAAAACTACAATTCCAAGAAACATTCTGATTTCTTTCTGAGTTTGGGGTAATTTCATGTTATGAATTATTTTGATTCTTCGGATGTCACTCTCCTGACCCCTCTTTCTATCTCGTGTCCCAGATACTTTACTGAGGTGGTACAGTATTGCAATTTTTCTGGAGATACTTTATGTCCACCTTTGGTAGATGGTTCAGCAATGCAAGGGAATCGCTCACACAATCATTCTTGTTCTCGATGCCAACAATAGGTCATCGATATACTGCACCAGGACAGATTTTCCGGGCAGTACCAATGATTTAAGGCACTTTTTCAAAATCTGAATAAAAATGGATGGACTTTCCGTGTAACCCTGAGGGACACAAAACATGGTCGTCAAATTTGAACGAGAATAAAAATTTGCTATCTGGATTTAGGGGGATGGGAAAAAAAGCATGACATAAATCAATTACAGTGAACCATCCTGCTCCCCATGGTATTTGATACAGAATCACAGCTGGATTTGGTACTACTGGGCAACATGGGACGACAATTTTATTAATTTTACGGAGGTCTTGGACCACCCTGTACTTTCCGTTTGGTTTCTTTATGCCAATATAGGTGAATTACATGGACTGCTCATTATTTCTTCCAGAATACCTTGTTTAACCAAACACCCTATTTCTAGTGCAACTCCTGCTTTTATCTCGGGACTCATTTTGTACTGTCGAATATTTGGGTAAACTGCACTATCTTTCACTGTCACTTTTATGGGATCAACAAATTCATTGGAAGGTTCCCCTGGTTGTTATCACAGGAAGGAGGAGAGTAGTGTGAAATAGGAGACCCTGTGGTTTATTATTACTAAATGAAGTCAAAAATACTGACTAAAACAAGACGAATGTGGGGGCAAGACAGGTCTCTAGGAAGTTCTAATTTGTCAATTATATTATAGTGGCAAATGAATACATAGAACACTTTTCATACTGTATATCCAAGTATTATGAGATCAACAAATCCACCAAAGATATAAGAAATGTTATATATAAACACAATTTATTCAAATACCTCCCTTAAGGGTTACAATCTAAATTAAAATACAATAAAATAAATTTTCCACATAGTGAACAAATCTGTGATAAAAAAAGGTCAAAGGAAAGAGTCGACGTGGCGTTTCGGTGTTCGTTTGTAATATTCACACCTTCATCAAGACACTTTGACATTTCATTGGTTATCTGTAATAAGGTAACTGCATAAGATGATTAGACACAGAGGAGCCACCGGAATTTTCTCTCGGGTCAGGTTCAAAAAAGGGGCTCGGGATCCCTACGTTAATTCGGAATCACGAGTTTATAAATTCATTTTTGTGCGGCTGTTTTGGTTAGTTGATCATTTGTCTGGTGCCTTAAGTTCTCACCTTTGTAGTTTGATTCGGCCTCCCTGCTCCTCCGTGTTCAATCTTTCCCGGAGGCATTTCAGTTTGATTCATATCCCCACCCCCAATTTACTTTCCCATGACTTTATTCCGCCCAACAATATTGGCATAAAAAGTCATATACATTAGAGGTCGGTAGAGCCATTTCCCAGGAACATTGTGGGTAAGAAGGGTGTTTCACAGGGTTTCAATGCCAATGCTTCAGCAATTTCAGAGTCGAAGGGCGCATGTGCGGCATCATCCAAGATGGAGGATGAGACAATGGTCAGGCCCAAAGTACGATCTAGTAGCAAAGACAAACAGAAACATATTAGAATATAAAAAGAAATGAATGCACTGTATACCACTTATCTCTACTCTAACCCTATTACTTTATTTCAACTTGTGCATTAATAATTAAGCAGAACGAACAATGTTTATTACTAGCAGCAGCAAAAGCATTAGCATGTGAACATAGGGCAGCCATCTTTAGTTCTAGTGCGCAGAAGCGAAAAATTCCCACCAAGCATAGAGGTACGTCATACCACGTGAGTGTGGCAGATGCATGCGCAATACAGTTCTGTGTTTTTGGCAGCCATTTTAGTTCACTTGAGTTAATGTTAGTAAAAGCACATAGGCAAGCATCCACTAGATATGTCGTGTTTGTGCAAATAGTAGTAAAGAAAACATATTGATTAATATATTACAAGTTAATTTGAGAGGGTTGAATCCAAGCAAGTTTCGGTATATGTAAAACCTTGATCTTGTCTTGGCCAGTACACTTCTTGTCAAAGTCTGATCATGCCTTAATTCCTTTTGAGATTTCAATACCCACCCCTTGTGTCCTGCTCTACACGACAAAAAAGTTGTGCAGACTTTGGCACAAAGTTAACCACTTGATTTTAGCTGATGCCTTTTAATCCTTCACTTTTGAGCGTTAGAACATGACACCCTTCTTCAGGGAGCATATCTACAAAACGAAATTATAGCTTAAGCTTTTGATACATCTTTATGTCATGTGTCACTCCTATGTATAGTGCCTTCTATTATCCCCCTAATGTGAGAAGCATAGGTTCTGTGGTGCCCCTTGTGTTCATGCATTTGTGTGTTAACCCCCTGATTCAAATGTGCCCGAATAGTGATAAAAACAAGGCATCAAAAACGTGTATACCCTTACAGTGTACTTTGCGATGTTCTTCTTAGTGTGTCTGTAATAATGCGAGAGAAGGAAACGAGCTGGTAAAGAAGCAATCGAGTTGGTAAAAATGTTTACACGTGCTGTAACTGAGAAATGCAAAGACTTACTTTTCTTTGGCGCTGGTGCCGTTCTTCTACTCTGCAGCGTTCGTGCCTAATGTTGTTGGACAAGCGGCACTTCTGAATTTATACGTGTTTGAAACGTACATTGGTTCCGTGAACATATCACGTGTTCCTCTCCTGCGAACGATATGAAAGACAGACTGGCTGACTGTGTGCTGATCAAGCGCTACGGGGAAATATCAAACAACGAAAAATCAAACAGCTGCTTGTGTGCAAAAACGAAATAAAACAAGGATTAGTTCAAAAACAATCAAAAGAATGATTGAATTAAAAAAAGATTAAAAAAGCGAAAAAAGTGACTACCCCGCTCGTGCCTCCTAGTGTTTATGTAAGGAACTGTTTAGTGAAAGTGTGGAAGTGTATGACACATGTTTTATGATGTGAAGTTAACACCACCTCCTGTACCATAGAAACAGACATCTATGCCATACTGGCAACATTTTGACCCTCTCTTACAGGTAACAAGCTAGTTCTATGCGATCATTCAACCCGTGGGGTTTACCAGAGTTCAACTTGCTTATACAAAAACAGGCTTCCACGGAGCTGTTGTGACACCGGCTCTGTGTGGGCATTTGTGTCTGTCACTGTGTGTTTATTCCATGTGTGCACCTGTCTGTTACAGTGTGTCCTTGTGTGCATGTCTGTGCCCCTCTGTGTGTGTGTGCTCATGCTTCATTTGTGCATTTGTGTGCTTGTGCCGCGTATCTGCACCCCTTTGTGTGTGTCCTTCTGCTGCATGTCTGCACCTGTTTGAGTGTTTGCCACTTTATGTGTGTGTGTGCACCTGTGTCTGCCACTGCACATTTGCCTGTGCACCAGCCTGCCACTTTGTTTGCATGCATGCATCTGTATCTGCCTGGGTGTGTGTTTGTGTTTCTGCCACTGTGTTTGTTCGTGTGTCACTCTGTCGCCACTATGTGTGTGTATATGCTTCCTTGTCTGCCACTATTTCTTTATGCAATGTCTGCTGTGTGCGTGTGCCTGTCTGCCACTGTGTGTGAGTTTATGTGTCTGCCCCTGTGTGTCTTTGTTCTACTATGTGTGTTTGTGCGCATATCTTTTCCACTGTTTTTGCATGTGTGCCTATGTGTATATTTGTGTGTGCCTTCATCTATTATTGTATGTGTACATCTGCATTCAAGTAATTCATATATGTAATATGTACAAATGATCATGTCTTTTAATTTAATGGCCACAGTGAACATGGCTCAATGCCAGAAGAGAGCTGCACACACCTCACACCCAGGTTATGGTAAAATTGTGATAGGCCTGCACGTGGCCATGCTTCTTTCCGCTGGTGCATTCATCCTTGTGCTGAATCTTTAAATTATTTACTTCCCTTCTGGGTAGTTGTAAATGTGCCAATGATGGTTTACCTACACTGACTTCAAAGACCCTGGCATTGAGCTACATTCAGTTTAACTCCCTGGTATCTGTTTCCTGTCCAGGGTCTGATTTTTATGAAATACGAATGAAACCAGAACAACTTGGAGCTGAGTTTCCGCATAGTAAATCATGAGGTGGGTCACTCGCCTGCAAGGCGCCATTGTTTGCACTCATTGTGTCTGGAATGGATCTCCTGCACCGTGGTGTCCCCAGCCCATGTGGAATCCTTCCCGCTGCCTGCAGCCCCTGTGATTCTCCCCCATGTGCTCCCCTGACCACCGTCCGCCTGTGTTAGGTAGGCAACAGGCCCGCCCCAGCGAATCTTTGGTCACTCAATTGCTGCTGGCCATACCACTCCAGAGCCCCCACAGGAGCTCCCACGAAGGCAGATGTCGATGAGGAATGTTGCAGCTCATTGCCCAATAATCAGGGAAGTGGCCACGCACAGGTAAACTCTGCCCTCTGTGAGGTTGACTCAGACTCCCCTCCTCTGTGAGTCAGCCCTGGAGTACACAGGCTGCTGAATTCGGTGAGAGTTGCATCATTGAAAGCATGCAACCAACGTGGCTTGGATGGCTATGAGGAGAGTTGCCTGAGTCCAGAGCTCCTCTACACCCCGGGATGTAAACGAGGAAAAAGTGAGACGTCTTTACTTTAAACGAAGAAGAACTATCACAGCAGAAATCGGAGACCACAGCGCACCGAAGGGTCTGACCGACAGCACCCACAAAGAGCTAAATGATGCCATAAAACGAACTTCTAGAGACGAAAGCCGAGGTGTTGCGCTGATAAAATGGCGCCTGCTAGATGAGGCACCTCAGTGTAGCGGCGTGTAAAGGCAAGCGAACTCTGGAGGGACCCCACACCAGCGAGGTCAGTGTAGGATAACCCCCCCCGGCCCAACGTATACCCCCACAAACGACAGCCCGCTAAAGAGAACCAATATCCCACTGTCGAAGTTACAGGCGAAACTGAAACTGAAAATCCGACTGGGGGGGCTGCCATCTTGTGAAGGGCGGGGCGAGACAGGCACAGAAACAAAGAAACACAGCGCTCAGGGGGATGATAAAGTGACGAGCCAGCCGAAACCTGCGCGATATCCTACAACTACCCGACTGGAGGGCCCAAGCGGTGGAATCAAGCAGGACAATCAGACAAAGCAGGCTAAAGGTACGAGCGCGTATGTAATAAATGCTTAACAGGGGGGCGCCAGCTTGGGAAGGGCACAGAGTGAAATAGACCTGGTCGCAAAGCAGGTTGAAGGGCTGGTGGGACTACCACCAACACGGGCAGTGAGCGATAACCACCACAGCGTAGTACCCCCCAAGGGCAACAGACCGCTAGAAGCCCTGGTGCCCTAACAACAACAACAAAAGACACAGACAAAAGCGAAACTAAAGAGGTGACAGGAGGCCATTTTGAGTGAGGCGAGTCGCGGAAGAGTCGTGCGTGGAATGTAAGGAGTGAGATCACAACGCAGGTTGGAGTTCCGGAGGGAATCCCTACCAGCGAGGTCAGCGAGCGACAACCCCCACTGACTAGCAAAGTACCCTCAGTGACGTCAGGCCGCCAGGAGCCCTTGGGCCCCACTAACAGAGACACAGGCGAAAAACGAAACTGAGGAGCTGACAGGGGCGTGGCGGGGGAGTTCGAAGCGCTGTGCAGTGTACTTCGCAACAAACAGAACACAGCACAGCATCGGTAACGAGCCATCATGGAGGCATTAATGGCTGAGATACCCCTCCTACAGCGAACATAAGAGATACCGAAAAGGGCAACAGCTGGAGAATCTTACCTGGAAGGCAAAAGCCAGTGAGTGTAATCCATGAGTGAAAATATAGGGAAACAATAAGGTCACAACACGGGAGCACACGCAAAGGCACCCACCAGCTACCAGAAAACGAAGCGATCCATCAACAATCGAAACCAACAAGGGAATAGCCGTTCATGTGAGAGGGCAATTGTGAGCAACAAAGAAGGGAGTCGTTAACAGAACCATAACCAAAATAAGACCAGAAGGTCAGGGACCCACAGGTGGGGGAAAAGATCTCAATCGCCACCCAATATGGGAAAGTAGAACCACCACTGCGGAAAAAAACACACACAAAGACCCAACAAGAAGAAAAGCAAACACCACAGGGGGGACATTGCTAACACGTAAGCCCAATAAGAAAAGCCCCGAACCAAAAACCAGACGCCTCAAGAGCGACAAAGGGGCCACGCAAGCAGAGCCACAGCAAGCGCTCACAACCAAACTGGAACAACTGAGCAGAGACAAGAGATTTGTGCTCCTCCAAACCGAAAGAGGCCTAGCAAACATGGCCGACAATGAGGGGAAATGCTCCCAGCCTCCTAAGAAGACCAAACCGGAGGGCCATGCAGAGTCACCCATCAAGCACAAACCAGACCTAAACAGCACCTTAGACAACATTCTCAAAAAACTTGCGGAAGTCCATGACCTAGTCAAATCAACCAATCTAACCACAGAGGCCATCCAGCTTGAATTGGCTGCGGTAAGAGCAGACATACACACAGCAAACAACAGACTCTCTGTGGTGGAACAAAGGGTGAGTGACATAGAAGGGGGCCTTCACACAAGCAAAGCGATTGGCACTCTGGCTAAGGCGATCACAGCCCTCCAAAAACAAGCAGCAGAATTTGAGGACCGCAGTAGGAAAGGTAATATAATGATCCTATTAGTGCCGGAAGGAGAGGAGGATTAAGCGGGCTCATGCGTGTCACTTGTGCAAGCCCTCATCCCTGAGGTCTCAAAACTCAAATTCAAGAACCCCTTTGAGCTGGACAAGGCCTACAGAGTGCCTCCCTTCAAATCTACAAACAGGTCCGGCCCAAGACCCATCATATGCAAACCACTTCGCTCACACCACACGGATGCCATTTTCGGAGTAGCAAGGAAAAATCCCAAATTACAATGGAACGGCCACACAATTATCCTTACACAGGATTACTCGAAGACTACAGTAGACATAAGAAAAGGTTTCCTAGCCCAGAGAGACAAGCTGAGGAAAGAAAACATTGTATTCTCCTTTGCTGGTACCACTAAATTCAGGATAAGCAACAAAGGGAGATCTCACACATTCGAGGACCCAATGGAACTATCAAGATACCTACAGAGACCGGTCCAACAGGAAATGGAGACATAAGCATCAGCATTAGGCAAGAGAAGCGTGTCACCAGACCTAGCAGCGGAATAGGCAGGGAAAGCCAAGCGAAAAGCCACTTGGCCCAAGGCCGGAAACAGGAATGAAGCAACAAGAGACGACACATCTACCTCAAGACAACAAAATCTACCTCATGCACTCACTAAAATAGTACGTGATCGAGTCCGAAACCTCAAGGGAATCAAGAACTCCACATGAACTCCACAGGTCAATTTATATACCTTAAGATAACAAAGTCTACCTCATGTACAATCCAAGCAGTTACGACTGCAATATCGCCGTATCGACAAAGAAAATAAGACATTAGACTCCAGGACGTGGTCTCTGGGGGACAGATCCGGGACAACAGTAAAAAAAAACTGCACCCATCGTAGAGTAGGCAATCAAGAGAGGAGATAAGACTCTGATTTATCCTTTCCACCCACAGAAGGGGTGGACAGCTAACAAGCTAAATATACAACACAGAGGGAATACCTACCTCATGAGCACACTAAGCCAAAGTGCTGGTATCAACAAAGACTACCTCAGATAAGACCATTGAAGCATCGGACCTGCACGTACACGTCAACCACTATAAGACTTATCTACTAAATCCAAACAAGCGGCCCACACAGGAGGAGCAACTGAGCCGTGCAAAGCACAGAAGTGTCCAGTTCGATCAGCCAAAAGACTTACTATTTCCTTCATTATTACATTAATGAGAATTACCAATTAGATAAACATGTCCATAAATGTCTAAGCTTAGACCAAGAAGGGCAGCACAATCACAGGGAACTAGTATATCCTGGGTGCCATGAACTAGCAGCGATGGGTTAGCGTTAGCAGAAGCCATTTTGTATTTCTGGCAGCCATCTTGTCTGCCATGTGCTGCCATGTGCTCACCATGTGCTTTGTCCTACCTTCCTGTTAGCTGCGCCTGAAGTCTGCCCAGTAACAGGATATATTTAGCCTCCTCCACTTTAACGCATGCCCAGAAATGCCCGGTAGGGTCTGCAGCTGTTACTGGTTAGTTTCAGATAGGAATGTGTTTACTACGTTCTGAAAACTGTTAGCTCCTCCCACTTGGTTGAGCAAGTTGAACTTGCATGTCCATATTAGGCATTTTTGTGTGCTCACATGAGCCAGGACTGCCTCTTGCATTTATGCTTACTATGTAACTCTAAAACATATATAAAGCACCAGGTTTCTGCATTCTGCAGACTGCCTCATTCAGTTGCTAAGGCTTCTGTGCGACGTAGTCTCAACTCATGTGAGTTTAATAAATGTTTGTTTTCATATTGCAGTTTCTGTGCCAACATTTTGTTCAGCTATTGAAGGACTAAGTATCAGCGAGACCCCTGAGAAGGAGTTTTGATTTCCTCATGGGGGCAGGTCCAAAGCACGATGTTTTTGCTCAGGGGGGAGGGGATGTGGGGGGGGGGTGTTGTCTTGTCTGTCCTGTCTGTCCTGTATGTCTATTATTTGTGTCCACGTCTACGTATGTGTCCTCACCAAACTTTCTGGTAGACCGTCCCGTACGATTTTGCCACTACAACCAACGTTGAACACAGGATAGTAAAAACCAAACAAAACGGAGGGAGAAAGATAGCGAGGTCCACACACTGTAAGACATGACACAGAATAACAACTCAGCCCTGAATGCAAACCTAAAGACAGTCTCCCTCAACGTAAAGGGCCCAAACCACCCGGTTAGGAGACAGAAGGTACTCGACTACCTTGCAAAGACTAAAGGAGATATCATTCTCTTACAAGAAACCAAACTCTCCAAGGAAGACGCGACTAAGCTTAGGGCTGGATGGATAGGACAGGTAGCCTGCTCCCCAGCACTGAGCAAGAAGCGGGGGGTCATCACACTGATAAATAGGACATCTAAGATGACCATTGAAAATGAACAGCATGACGAGGAAGGTAGATTATTAATAACTCAGCTGAAGAGAGGCACCAAAACCGTACTAGTAGCAAACATATATGCACCAAATACAGATGACACATCATACTGGGAGGGTATATCGAAGAAACTGGAGGCGAACTACTCGAATGACATGACTGTACTGGCAGGAGACTTCAACCTGGCACTTGACTACACCCTAGACAGAAAATCGATATCCCAGGGTCGGCCCCCGCTTCACACAACATTCTAAAAAACATATGCAACAGATTTAATCTGAAAGATCCTTGGTGTTTGCAACACCCCGACACCAGGGATTACACTTTCTACTCGAACCCACACAACTCCTACAGCAGAATAAACTACATCCCCATCTCAGGCACACACACACTTGACAGAACACACAGAAATTGCTGAAAGAACAATCTCCGACCACTCATTCATCAGTCTACAACTAGCAGGCCGACACAACGAACAGACCACCCGCAGATGGCTATTTAACAACATAGTCATGGTAAAGCAGGAATACAAAACCAGAATGGAGCAAATCATCAGGGACTGCATCAAAGATAACGACACACCAGACATAAACCCCAAAAGCCTGTGGGATGCACTTAAAGCGACGGTTAGAGGAGCGTTAATTGAGATCAAAGCCAGACGTGATAGAGAAGCAAAAGCACAGCTAGACCAGCTAGAAAGAGACATCAAACAACTAGAAACCAATCATATCGGGGACACTAAGAACACTGGTACGCTTGTAGAGCTCACAGGGAAAAAGTATGAATTCAACAGAATTCTTAGTGAACATGCAGGCCTATGGATAAAGAAATACAAACAAATTAACCTCTGCGAGGCACACAAGGCAGGGAAAATCCTAGCGTCATATCTCAAGCACAAACAAAGACAACACTGCATCTCCGCAATCACAGATGCAAACAACATCACACACACCCAACATAAGGACATCCTATGAACATTCGTGGAATTCTACCAAGATCTCTACAAAAGAGACAATGCTTTTGATCAGGTAGGCAGCAAGGCCTACCTAGACAGTCTCAACTTGCCCAAGATATCAAATGAGGAAGCCATGGCACTAGGTCAAGACATAAAAGCCGAGGAGATTACAAATGCTATCAGGTCCCTGAAAGACAACAAAGCCCCAGGCCCAGATGGCTACACGGCCCTCTTCTACATAACCTTCAAAAATCAGCTCCTACCGGTCATAAAAAAGTTTGCAACCACTGCGAAAGGGAAGGGGAGGTAACAGAATCTATGTCGTAAGCAAACAGAATTTTCATACCATAGGAAGGCAAAGGTACCCAGTGGCCCAAAAACTACTGCCCCATTTCACTTATCAACATAGATTGCAAGATATACGCCAAAATCCTAGCCACAAGACTAAACAATGTGCTCCCACAGCTGATTGGAAACACTGAGGTAGGCTATCACAATTGCATATGTCTCATGACAACACTAGACTCCTTTACCATGTCATAGAACACTCTTCCAAATCGGACAAACCAGCGGTAGCAATCATGCTAGGCGCAGAAAAGGCCTTCAACAGAGTGTCCTGGCAATTCTTTGAACAGAGCATGCAAGCGTACAACCTTGGAGAAAGCTTCGCGAAGAAAGTAATGGCACTATATAAAAGCCCCAGGGCACACATAGTTATTAACGGGTCAACATCAAACCAATTCAGCCTCCAGCGGGGCACAAGGCAAGGCTGCCCCCTATCCCCAGAGCTGTTCCTACTACCACTCGAACCCCTGACTAAAGACATACTCTCAAACAGAGATCTGGTGGGTGTAACCATCAACAAGACCACAGCCAAAGTAGCAGCCTACGCTCGATGTACTCATAATAACAGAGGACCCAGATCATTCTATAACAGCACTCATGGACACCATAGAGAGGTACTCCAACCACTCCGGATACAAACTCAATAGAGGCAAATATGAATGTATGCCACTTAACATACACACTACCAGAGAAGTAGCAGACAAATCAGGGTTAGGCTGGCAACCAGGGTTCATTAAATACGTAGGAATCCAATTTGGTAAGAACCTGAAGACCACTCTCGAGCAGAATGAGAAAATAATCAAAGGGCTCCTGGAAACCTGGTCGCCCAAGTTCATCACCTGGTGGGGGAGGATAGACACCATCAAGATGATGATTACTCCAGTAGTAAACTACCTAGCAGGAATGCTTCCCCTTACTCTCACAGACGGATTCCACTGGAAGGTAGACCAAATGATAAACAAATTCATATGGAGAGACAAAAAACCTAGAATAAGCCTCCCAAATCTACGACTAGAGTAGAGGCTAGGAGGACTACATGTGGCAGACTTCAAGACATTCCAGCAGGCCTTCATAGCTAGACAAGGAATGTATTGGATACTACCGAACCAGAAATACACCCCAACCTGGCTCTCTATCGAGAAGCCCATTATAAACAACACCGACCCTTTGGCTCTCCTTACCGCTAACAAACCGGCACAAAAGAACAACCTGATATTTAAAACCATTAGACACGCACTTCTCAAGGTAGATCAGAAACTCGAACACAGCATTAAAAAATCACACTGGGAAGCCCTCTGGGCAAACCCTAAAATTAAATAAAAAGGGAAACCCCTGGACATAGAGTAATGGAAAAGACTAGGGCTATTCTATCCGGCACAGTTAGAAGGTGAGGGGCAGCCACATACCTTCAACAGCCTAAAAACACTACATAACCGACCAGACATAGAGCTATACAACTTCCTCGCAAGGAAAACAGCCGTGACAAAATCAAAAATAACCAAGCACAAACCTTTGATCTTTCAGTATATTGAGAACCTAAACAAAGTGGGACACCAGGTTTCTCACTTATACAAGCTTCTCCGCCCTATTTCCTCCAAACTCAATGCTAAAAACACCAGTTATTGGGAAACGCAGCTAGGCTCCACACTTACAGAGCAAGAGACTCACAGACTTTGGGCGGCCCCATCAAAAAATATGATCTCCCCAGTGTTAGCGCAGACGAAATTCTGGTTACTACATCAAGCATACTGGACACCAGCGCGCTTAGCATCTATAGGACTTAGAGATAATGACTGCTGTTGGAACTGCGGCTCGGAAAAGGGAGATCTAGCACACCTCACATTCCAATGCATTAACGTTAGAAATTTCTGGGTGAAGGTGTTCGAATTCATTAACAAGGCCCTAGGCTGCACTCTAAAAGTAGAATATGCCACAATAACCACAGCACACGTTACGGCGGACGTAGCCACACAACAAGACAGAAACCTCCTGGACTTCCTCCTAATAACAGCAGTCAAAACAGTGCTAGCCAAATGGAAGGATACCACCAAAGCCACCTAAAAGGGGTGGCTGAACTGGGTGACATACCTAAGGGGGGCCGACAGCACAGCACTTAGAAACACACCATGGAAGAACCCCAAAAGAGGGATGTAGTCAACACTAGACACATTCCTAGAACCATACGAACCCCCATGAACAACGAAAAATAGGCAATACCTGCAAGAAGGTAATCCCACAAGAGATAAGCTAAGGTGTAGGATGTAGGGACAGGACGGAGTGGCGAGGTAGTAGTGGTCTCAAACTCCCGCGAGAGGCTGACGGTCAACCACAAAATAACCGCCAAAGACCTTTATGTTTTGTGTTACATTATATGTACCCAGACCCACCGCAATACCTACTTGTTCTATGTTATGTGTGCACTAGTCAGAAGGGCGGATAAGGGCAGCCTGATAGGCCCAATCGACTACCCACCTAACATGCAGGCAATATTGTAACACGAGCGGCCAGATGGAACCAGCCGTGAAATATGCTATTTGTTATATGTCATGTCCATATTGTAATGTGAAAATACCAATATTTATTTTTTAAAACAACAAAATAAAAACTTTTATTTTGATAATAGACCGTAAAAGTGCAAATACAGTAGATTTAACACAGGCAATTCAGTGACCATAAATAGGAATACAGTGGAAATATGGTAATGTCTAAAATTCATTTTAAAATTCGAAAAGTATAAATATACATATGGTACCAAGGCAGCAAAAGCCATTGTCTATCCCCATTGGGTAGGCATGGCCTGCTATGCTGGCTGGATTAAAAGTTATTTACAAACTCAGGAATAGTTACGAAATTTCAAATCTTGCAAGAACATAGCAACTAGATTAGTTAGAAAAGTGCATTACAGAGCTGTTCGGTGAAAAAATGTCAACATGAACAACAGTCTCAAGTTTTCAGCAAGTGCCTTCTATTTGCCCACATATGACCCAGAAACTTAGCAACAGGGCAAACAATTGCTGCACTAGTATCCGATCTTAGGATACAAAGGGCTTCGTCATAATATAAGATGACCAGTTCCTTACAAGTCGGCCTCAGCCATTTTCTTCTTGGGCAGGAGTTCTTGGGAAAAACAAAAAAGACTTGGTCAATAGATTCTATTACAGAGGGACAGCTAGGGTAGGACTGGGACGTTGTGGTTACCTGATGCCAGGAGCCAATGAACGAGTTTAGAGGAAGGGAAGTAAACCAAAACTGTTTGTAGCACTTCCTATCCTTGGGTATAGTGATTGTTTCAAAATATTATTCATATGAACCAGTCAATTTGAATTTCATAAATTCTATAGTTAGATGACCCCATGAGGAATTGGCGAGAGAGCCCTGTGCTACCCAGTCCCAACATTGCTACTTAATAGTGCTGCTTGCTAGGAAACTGTAGTGGATCCTTTGAGGCCCAGTAGCCCTCTGGACCTGATGCACTTAGCAGAGATTTCCAATTTGGATCCAACCAATCTTCCTAGAATGATTGAGTTCAATGTCTTCTTTGAGGGCAGCAGCATACGCAGACAACTCTGAGGTGGACTTTAAACGCAGTCAAAACAGAAAGGGGTGTAGTTTAGCCTTCTCAATGTTGGAGGCTCTATCTTGGTCCACCCTTAACAGACTTAACAACGTGGTCTGCTGTAGGGAGACCAATGACCTAAATAATTTGTTCTCAAAAGTCAAAAGGGAATCCATCTTATCAAAACCCCAGGGTTAGGCACCGTACAGAGTTGAGCCTACTGCCTTGGCCTCGTGGATCTGGAGTGGAGCTGCCACTGGTTTGCTAAAAGAGATGTCTTGTTCTTTTAACAAGGCCCCCACAATTTGTCTGTGTTTCTGAGTCTGTTTGGCTATGTGGGGCTTCAATGAAATATCTTCTGAGATGGTGATACCCAGGTAGTCAAATGTGCTCACTTTCTCCAAGGGGACACCCCAAAGTTATTTTACCTCTGAATGTCTTTGAGGTATTAACCTCTAGACTCCGGCAATCACAAAAGATTTTAAAGCAATCTAACAATAGTTGCAGCCCGCTTGGTGTTTTTGAGACTATCAGGGTACCATCTGCAAACAATAGGGTTACCCCTTTTTCTCCACACAACATTGGAGAATTCACTGGAACCTCTAGTAGATGCTGGACCACACCATTCACAAAGAGGCAGAAGAGTGTAGGTGCCAGGACGCAGCCCTGGTGTACCCCCTGTTGATTTCTATTGGGTCAGTGAGCTGGCCTTAACAACCCCAACAAACCCTAGCAAATTTTGCCTCATGGAGGCGAATAATGAGTGAAAGAATCTCTTAGGGGGAGACCCATATCATTTAAATCTTGCCAGAGCTTTTTCCTAGGGACGAGATCAATAGAGGTCTTAAGGTCAATGAAGGCTGTGAAGAGGCTTCCGCGGCCAAGGACCACAGTCTTCAAGGTGAGAAGGAGAATACAAAACACCTGGTCAAAGATGTTGTGGTCGGTCATCCAACAATGGTCCTTTAGAAGGAAAGCTCGGGCAAACACCTTTTGGATGCAGTCAATGAGACAGATTGGTCTATGATTACAGGGTAGGGATCTGTCACCTTTTTTAAACACAGGGATCACCTCTGCTCCCTTCCAGGAGATAATACTTTGGGCTCTCTTAGCATTTGCATTGGCTAAAGTCAAAATATAGTTTTCCCATTTCTCACTGTCATTTACAAACATGTCTCCTGTGATGCCTTCGGGACCAGCAGCTTTAGCTTTTTGCAATAGAAGAGATACAGGTCTTAATTTTGCTTAAAGAGAAAACATCTACCAATAAGACAGAGGAAAAGCCATAATTAGGGTCTTCTGCCTCTTGTACTCAGGGTCCAGAGTATAGTAGGAAAAAATGGTCATACCGTGCCTTAACCAAGATGTTATTAGTCAGTGGCTAAAGCCTATTTGAATTCCCCTAGTAATAAGGAGCCAGAACTTTTGTGAGTGTTTCATGTCACAGGGCTCCCAGATCAACGCCCTTATATCTTCACACCACTCCCCTTTCGCCCTTAGTTGTGCCAGCTTGTGCCATCTACTCACATCCTTCACAGGAGCACATTGTTCACTTGCCTGGGCTACTTGTGTTCTAAGGGCTCTACACTCCTTGTTAAACCGGGTCACCTAGGAGCTTAACTTCTGGCCATATTTGCGCAACCGGGGGGGTTTAATAAAATATCCCCCTAACTGCTCAAAAAGACCAGTGTGGCAGGCTAGGGTCTTGTTCAGCTATCCTGAACTGCGCATTCGATTATGGATTGCTGCTGTAGATAGCAGCAGATTATGCTTAATAGCTTTAAGCTTGTCTTCATCCATTGCTACTTTGTGCCATTTAAGCCAACGATTATCGTCAGAAGGGAGTAACTCCTTTGAAATTAAACAGGATTTGGAAAATTAGGTGGACCCACCCAAGGATATCTCACCAAGAATTGCAGAGAATTGTTATCACTGTCTAAGGTAGAACCCACGACCATGCCAACCACTCTATGCCATAGCTTAAGGTCCACTCCAAAAATAATCTATATGGCTTGTATTGTTGGTCCTATTGTAGGTGTTAACACCCATAATATCCGATCTTGTACAGCCATTGGCTGCCCTTATTCCAAACTCTAGAGAGAGGGCATTTAGTTAAAGTGCCACTTGGGTCCATTTTTTTATAGGAGTAGATCAAGATAGGGTACATTCTACAATATGTAAATTGATACTTGTATAGCGCACTACTCACTCGCAAGGGTCTCAAGGCGCTTGTACGAAAACCGCTGTGGAACCAATCCTGGCTTTCCCTGTGAGGCGTCCACTCCTGGGCACCCCCAAATTGGAGGCCAGGCATCCTTAGCGTTGTTGGGGCCGTTGTGGAGATTAAGCAAGCTATTGCCCAGAGTTGCAGAGTGGGACTCCATGATTGGAATAGGCACCGAGGCGAGAATTATCAGGTCCGTGGAATTTTGAGCCCAAGACCCGCCGAGGCGGGGAATTGAACCCTGGTCCCGGGCTAGACCTCTGCATCAGGGTCTGCCGCTCTAATCATTGAGCCACACAATGCATCCACCTTAGTAGCCCCACAAATGTCCTCCCTTTACAGAGGCTCAAATAAAGTCACCAGCTCCAATCAAGGGTGGCAGTGTAGCCCTATCATCCAAAAGTGCCTATAGCTCATCCAACATGGTTGACCGCCTTCCTGCCCTGGTGTCTCTAGCATAGACATTATAGATGTCAAGCAAGACACCATTCAGCTAAAATGTCTGCGCTAACAGACAGAAGTTCTCGAGGTGTGCAATGAAGTGCAATCCTAACCCAAATTACCAACTCCCCGGCGGTCATCCTGGTTCATTTGTAGATGCTGGTCGAAAAAAAGTTACGTAGTCAGGGACATAGACAGGAGAGGGATACCACATCTCCTGCAATATTCAAATGTCAAAAATTTTGATGAATTGGATCCAGTGGGGGAGGGATCATTTAGATCTTACCCAGGCCACGTTCCATGATAATATTCGGAGCAGGCTACCCACTTCATGGCTGCTAGTAGGGTTTAGTCGTAGAGCACCTAATGGATTCCCTGGCAGCTCATGCAGTTGGACTTTGTTGAACTGGGAAACTCCTTCAGTCGTTCTTCTATTGGAAGAAGAAAACACATTAGGTATCTGAATACCATTAGGCAAGAGGGGTGTAGGATAAAATGCAGTAAGTGCACATTTGTCTGTCAGAGACTGCAGAATGTTTAGGGGATTTGTTATTGAAGACTTTGCACATATATGGTTGTTTGGGGATTTGGGTCAATCATTAGCTGCTAGGGAGGAGTCTATACCCATATGGGTTGCAGGGGAGCAAACAGCAATAATTGGAGGGTTTGATGGAAGTCTGTACTTTTAAATTGAATGCGTGTAGGTATGGGAGAGCTAAATCTGGCATCCATAGCTATCAAATCATGTGCCACCATCCCATCAGCCAAGCGCAATTCAGTACAATCCATGTGGTTGCTAAGATGAGTGAGTCTTATGGCTCCTACAATATCATCTCTTATGACTGAACGGCAGCCTCTCATATGACGGATCTAGTGAAGGAATCTATTTTTGAGTGTGTCTTCCTCTTCACGCCTTTAGTTGGGCAAGAGTTTCTGGGCAATAATCATATAAATGCATTTGGGGGCAATGCTGGATGTTCACAGGATCCTTGAAGACTTTTATGGTAATGTGAGTCCTTAAGGTGTATTAATGTATATTCAGAGGATGGTGGAGGGCCCCTTTGCAGTAGTGGGCCCCTTTTTGTTTGCAACCTAATTCTTTAGGCCAAGGTAGATAGTTTGGGACAGTTACATCTTTAGGATTAATAATGAAGTTAACAGTAGAGGCTCTTGCATGAACTTGGGTGGAATCTGTACGTACTAGGGCGATGGGGTAACAGACTGGCTATAACACAGGGCGGGGGGCTGGATATTGCTTGCACTTTTGACTAAAAGAAGATTAACCTGACTTGTAAGATCTTAGATGACTGCTTTCGTCCGGAAGCTCCCTGACTACAACATCTCCTCTATGGACACGTCTGATTGCCTTCCCCCCTTGAACTTTACTTTCTCAGACGTTGTTTCTTGAAATTTCTTCTAAGTCCGAAGGTAAGCAGAGACCAGGCCTAATCCCCTCTTTGTATCCAAACGGTGCTCCATCGTGGTCAGCTTGAGCTTTGGGCTTTTTCCAGGTCTCATGCAACCAGATACCCGCGGTTGGAGGTTTGATGTGTTAGGTGATTTTTTTCACTTTAAACTAAAAAAATTCACAACTCTGGTTTTACTCATTGGGTTTTTATCATTTTGGTGTCAAATACTGTTTCAATTGTACTCAGTGTGTCTAAATTGGTGTAGGATTATTCATGTGTTGTGCTGTCAATTTATTAATGTTTGTGTGCTATGATAATACTTTATACATTTCATCTAAGCTAGGCCTGCCTGATTTTGTGCCAAACTACCAGGGGTTTAGTCATAGGTTGATTTAGATTTTATTTTGGGTGATCGGTCTTTTTAAAAAGAAAAACCATTACACCAAATAACAATTTTTAAATTGTACTACTACATATAAACACATTGACTCGTTTGCAGAATCTTACACAATTGATCTATAAGGTACTTTTATGCGTCAAATATTTAAAATTTCATTTTTAAACAAAGGTTTAGAAAATCATGTCTTTCTAACATCATTATTATTAAAAACAGGCTTTGACTCTTCTTAGTTTTCTGGTTGACCCTTAGTTTTTCATAGAGAATCTGTTTCGTTCTCTACAGAGTTTCAACCGAATTCCTTTAAATACACATTTAAAAATGTCACCCCACTACATTCTAATGGGATTGAGGTCCCGCCGAGCCAGGTGGTTACAGCTTCTCTACATGAGCGTATATTCAAACTATTCAGTAGCGATTTTAATAGTGCCTTCTGTTCGTTTAGTATCATGGGCATACACAAAAAATGTATTGAATAGATTCGTCTTTATATCCGCATAGTCTGCAGTCTCGATTTTCCCTTTCATCCTTCCATGCAGGGATTAATCACAGGTTGATTTAGTGACTTTTTGTGGTTCACCCTGCCAGGCATTACGGGGTGCTGGTTGAAATGGTTCACCCAACAAACCAATTTCCCACACAAGGGTATTATTTCTTTTGGATGTGTATTTATGAAGATGTAAAGATGAGTTGGGAGCACTATTGTGTGAAAAAACATGTTTAAAATTAATTCATGACTGAGTAGTGCTTTGACCATCACCAGTGTGTTTTTACAAAGTGACTTCTGGTTTTAATTTTCCCTAAGAAAGAGGTTTTGATTTAGAGTGTGTAGAAAAGTTTACTTCACCTCAAAAATGTGATCGATAGCCTGTCCTTATTAGTAAAAAAGCAATAAGATATAATGCACATGTAGTAAGATGGGGTGGATGTCCTTCATGCTTGTGACTGAGTGACTCATCCGCCAGACTCTAAATTGTGCTCTCAATTTTTTGGGTATATTTCCGATCACCCACTTTTGAGTTGGATGAGAAAAATCACTGCTTTTATATGAAGAGGGAACTGTATATGAATCTGCAGAGAATATCCACTTCCAGGAAAGAATTTTTTTTTTGTAACTTTTGGCTGAACAAGGGAAATGTTCTTCATATGCTACTTTACTAGACCTTCTCAAAACAGTGCTTAAGGAATCCTTCTGCCTGGTTCAGTACAAGCCCGAACAAACAGCAGCATGGTGCTATCTTAGCTGCTTTTAAGCAGGCCTCCTTGAGATATATTTGAAAATCTGCAATATGGTCTATTTCCCACATTTTTAAGAGCCATTAGAGTGGAATATTCCAATGAGTTTCCTGAAAATGCCTTATTTAGACCTGTCATCCTTATGGTGGTCTTCCATCCAAGTTTTTGTCTGTTTACCTCGTCCTTTTGCTGTATCTGTTTGTTGGCCTTAGGACTCTGATCAGTTCATCAGTGCTGACCAGTGCTAAAGTGCATGTAATTTTCCTTCAAACATGGTGACATTGCTGTATACATAGTCGGCATATTTAATTTACCTATAAGCGTCTTGTAATGTGGTATACCAAATACCCAGGGCGTGTAATCTAAATACTTCTCGCAGGTTTGCAGAACTGGTTGTGCCACTCATACAAGTAGCCTTTGAAACCTGTTACAGGCCTTTCAAAGCAAGGCCTGTGTGTGTAGTTTACTGCAACTTTGACTTGGTATTTAAAACCACTTGTCAAGCCTTAAGTTCCCCTTTTATTGCACATAAGTCACACCTAAGGAAGGCGTAAGTATCCCTTAATGCAGGTTGCTGTGTCCAAACATGGTAGGACATGTACTCTTAACTTTTACATGTCCAGGTAGTGAAAACTGCTATATTTGTGTTTCACTACTGAGCGCCCTACTCCTCTCATGGGCTAACATTTGGAATTCATAAATACAATTTAAAGGTGTAACTCCTGTTCAGAAAGGAGTGGTTGCATCATGTTTTATATCTTTAGAATGTTATTGAGAAGTCCTCTTTATGGGTAATGCTGGATTTATCAAGACTATTTTCAAAGTGCCACTTTAAGAGAGTGGCATTTCTCTGCTATTACTGCTGTGTGTGCCTGCAGCCTGCTACTAATACGCATCTGTGGTGGGTGAACGCTACACTTTGTGCATTCCCTCTAGACAGCCATAAACACAGAAAGGATAGATGTGACAGAGAACTCATCTGCGTTCACCTTCATACTGATAGTCCTTTCTGGGCAGGAAGACTGGGGGAGATGGCATTTGCAACTGAATAGACAGTGTTGATTTCCCACACAAAGGGCTGATTACCCCCTGCTGGAGTCTGGAGCCAGGGCTGGGAAGAAAGGGGCCTGTGTACACTTCAAAGACCCTTATTTGAAGTCACACCGCTTCAAAGGCACAACTTGGAATACGTACTGGGACTCTGACCCTACCAAGCTGGTCCATTACTGGACCTGTGACGAACTCTGCCAGGAATAAATCATGCTGTGATACACAGATTGTCACCCTGCTTAGCTATTGATTTGGAAGAACTCAGTCAATCAGTAGTTTATTGTATATGATTACTTAAAATCGTTACAATTTAAAATATTTAGACATACATGGTTGGTAAAAAACATCAGACTAAATGCCACTCAGTAGCAACGAGCTATGCAGTTTTAAAAATCTGAACAACATTAAGGATGCGCTTAAGATGTTAACCAAGAATTTAAATAATATGTGAAAGTTCTATTATTCAGATTTTTTAAAGGAACTCAGGTGACTGAAATTGTCAAAAGAAAATGAATTAACTAGGCCCTGTTAAGATAAAATGTGCCTATAAAAAGTGCTGAGTTTTATAATAAAATTTAAACAATATACAAAATGTTCTATTATTCATGTTAAACCCTGATTGGTTAGGCTTTTAGTCCGCTTGTTACATGGGCTTGTGAAGTGCTGCCACGCTTGAACTAACCCATGCCGACCTTGTTCATGCTTTTTTAGTTTCCTCTAAACTGACTTGCCGTAAAAGTTTCCTTACTTCTGCCACCCCGGCAGGCCAAGATTATGGAGGACCCTTCCAACCAATATATCACAGCTTGTCTACAAGTGCAAATGTTCAATTCATTAGAAATGGGTTTTTAGGAGCAGTCTCCTAAAATCCTTGACTGCAGGGCATGCACATAGCAGGTGAGTTAGTGTTTCATTACAAAAACCACATAGGCGACAGTGTGCTACTTGTTGGTTGCTTTTACAGAAAGCTGTAGGTCTTTCGAATCGTGCATGCCCAACAGGGAATCTATAAAGTTCTTTTTTAACTCAACACTGAAATGTGTTACTAAGTAAGCCTGAGGCTTTATTGATGTGTAAATGTAAATGTATAGGCATTTATATAGCGCACTACTTACCCGTAGGGTCCCAAGGCGCTTCGACCGCTGCGAAACCCTTCCTGGCTTCCCTGAGAGATGGTCCCTTAATGGGTATCTCCAGGGTGAGACCAGGCATCCCCGGCAGTCTGGTGGGGCCGTTAGTGAAGATGAGGCAAGCTAATGCCCAGAGTTGCCGAGTGTGATCACTGATCAGAGTGGGCACCGAGGCGAGAGAATTATCGAGTCCGCTGACCCTGGTCCAGAAACCTGCCACGCCGGGAATCAAACCCTGGTCCCGGGCCGTCCTCTGCTCTCGGGTCTGCCGCCTCTAACCAGTGAGCCACACTACTTCACTGTGTAAGAGTTAATCACAGTCCATCCATGCAGACATTTGGAAATTGATATTTTATCTTCAAAGAAAGACTTCTTCTTTGCTACGTTATTAACCGATTTACCAAAATTTGCCTGGGCTGCCATGCTGTCCCATGTCATTTGTATGTCAAGTTCTGCCAATGATTTTCTCAGGTGTGCTCCCCATGAATTTGGTATGTCTTGATCCATCTGGTTTTTAATTTCTTCCTAGCATAAACTGTTCAATGACCCTATCTCAGATGAGCGGAACATATGGCATAACTTCACAAAGCCGCTCATGCCCTGGAATTTATGATTCTGGAGGCCTAATTCCAACCGAACCTGAGCTGGGGAGGCAGACTTTGGTAGATTGAAAATGGCCTTGTAAACCTTCGTCTCGAGTTTGTTGAACAGTTCATCCGCTTTACCGCACCAGACAACAAGGGCATATGACAATGTGGGAAGTATTTGTGCTGCCACCATTTTTAAAATATGGGTATGGTTCAGGCAGCCCAATTTTGTATACAGTAATCTATATGTGAAGATTATCAATTGCATTTTTGCTTTTAGATCCATTTTGTTTTCCTTATATGTTGAACCCCGCTCCATTTTTAAGCGGAGATATTTGGAGGACACCTGCTCTTCTACTATTGTACCTTTTAAATACCATTTGAACTTGTTTTTTTTAGGGCCCACTAGGCGTTCAACCTTAGTCTTCTCTTTATTTAGTTCCAAATGTTCTTGGTCCAAATAAATTACTAAATTATTGATCGCTCTTTTAATCAGATAGGGCTTTGGCTCAACACCACAATGTCATCTGCATACTGTAAGAAGGGAATTGGCTCTTTAGACAAGTTTGGCGGATGGCAATCGGCTAAGTGCATGTATTTAATGATGTCTGCCAGGAACAAGTTGAATAGGCTCGGGCCAAGACGCAGCCTTGTTTTAGGCCTTACTGCGTGTAAATTCTGGTGGTGGTACTATATCCGTCGCCTTATTTCACTCTTGCCCAGGTTTCGCTGTATAGGGCTATTATTGCGTACAGGAATTTACTTGGTTTCCCCCAAGCTCTTAGTTTTTCCCAGAGACGATTTCTGTTTACTCTGTCGAATGCAACTTTCAAATCGTCAAACATGCAAACAACCGAGTTTTCTTCAGTTAAAAGTGGCAAAATTGCCAAGTTTGTTACGTCTAAAACCCGTTTGAAACTTGGGGATTATGTTGATTTCATCCATCCAATCTTGATGATTAAGTAGCAGGCAGGATCTGTGTAGTTTAGCCTCTACGTCGATCAACGATATCAATCTGTAGTTTTCAGGCTTATTATGATCTCCCTGTTTAAATATTGGGTGAATGGTGTTCTCCTTTCAAGATTCGGGGACATTGTTCTGTCTTACTCATATAATCTTTAAGTTTGTCCAGTATAGTCATCATATTATACAACGGCCCCTCGCGGCGGGATGCCTGGCTTTCACCTTGTGGATACCCTGCCGGGGTTATCTCACAAGGGAATACCAGGACGGGTTCCCTAAGCAAGCGCCGGGAAACCCTTTGTGGGTAGCTGTGCGCTATATAAGCTCAAATACATTTACATTTACATTTACATATTGAATCCTCGCCATTTTAATCTCCGCAGGTTAACCTTTTCTACATATTGTACCAGCGTGTTTATTTTTGGGACCTGAGCGAGGGTAATGTTGATTTTTGTAATATGCAGGAAGTGATTGCTTTCTTTGCATGGGCAAACTTGGAATGAGACTATACTTGGGACAAGATTACTGCTGGTAATAGTAAAGTCTACAGTTGATAGACTTTTTCCACTGACGTGTGTTATAGCCGCTGGCATATCCCCTGTTGTGTTACCATTCAGGATGGGCAGACCATAGCTTTCTAACTCTGGTCATTATTTGGAATCCCGGCTCCTACTGCCTCTTTCTTTTGTTATGTTTGTTTTTATAAGGTTACTATTAAATCTCCTCAGATGACCAAAGGGCAGAGTTCTTTTGATTTTTGCAGTGCATCTATCAAATTCATTAATATTGTAAATTGTTCATTCTAATTCTTTTTGCCGGGTGAACATAGACTTTGACCAGTATTAATTGCCAGTTTATTTTGTTAGAATTAAGCTTTCCGGTAAGTTTTATACCTTGCAACCAGTTTACCCGTGCATCTAGTTCTTCTGTTAGCCAACAATGTTTTTGTGATATGTATGTTGAGAAACCTCCTCTCGGGTGATCAAAGATTGAAAATCTTTCTGCTAGGGTGTGGTGTTTTATATAACCTGCTATTGATACTGGGTTAATGTTCCACATTTCTTGCAGCAATATAAGGTCTTGTTGTTCAAAATAAGCTATTGGGCTTGGCAGCTGGAGGGTCTCTACAGTAGGTGCGTAGATGGTGTCCATTGTGTCCTTTAAAAAGAAGAATTTCTGGATCCCAGTATTATTACCAGGACTGAGGGATGTTGTTTCCGGCGTCAGAGCTGAGAATAGCCTCTCTCTCCGTCTGGGGGCCTTCATTTTTTCGCTTGTTATTGGCCCTTGTTCTGTAAGTTTTTTATTTTTGTTTTTATTTTTGCCTATAGTCACTTGACGAGCTTTCCTAGATCTCATGCTCCTTGTTGAATTATTGGTTTGTTTTGGTTGTTTGGATTGTCTCCCCTTGGGTGCACCCAGAGCAGGGCACGCTGGTGAGCCGCTAGCTAGGTCCAACCTATTTGGAACACTTCTGCAGCCTCACCGGGCCTCACTTATCGTCAGCCAATAATGGCTGCTGCGCTCAATACCCAGTGCTTACCCTCTATTGTAGCTGTTGCTGCTATCTCTACTGACCCTTAATAGTCTACTGACCCGCACTAGGGCTAGCTCTGGCCGCCGCCACTCTCACTGACAGATCCGCTGTGCTGAGCTAGGGCTTGCTGTAGATTTGCTCAAATTGCTCAAATTGTTGCAATTATAACTTTCCAGCGTATTTCCAGTACTGGGGGGCACCTCAAGAAAATAGGAGGCAATATGGGGCAATGATGGACATTTACTTAATTACTGTAATTGCTGGAGTTGGTGGGGTAGCTGAGTTGCTGGGGGCAGCTGCAAGGCTGCTCAAAACCACGCGTCCTCTGCAGCAGCTCACCTCTCCTCTGTTTGCTCACTAATCACGGCACGCAGCTCATATTGCTCACACGGCTGTCGCGGCTCTCGTGACTCTATCCCACAAGCTGAAACCACAGTTTCTGGGTCACCGAGCGGCTGCTGCCGTGTTTCGAGCCTGTTCCCACCTGCTGTGCAACTGATCCGCCGCTGATCCGCTGGCCTCCTCCTCCTGCCACTTCTGAAAATCAGGGTGCTTTGCCGTAGCCCCCCCCCCCCAACCCCTCCCCGCTTTGGTTCACCCATGCGGGGCCCGTGGGGGCCTACATTGGCTTTTTTCTGGAGTTTCTTACTGGGCTTTTTTTCAGCTTTTTTGGGAGCTCCGCTGCTGCACTGCTATGTCACCGTCGCCTCTTCTGTCGCCACGAAAACCCGGACTGGATCACAATCACAGGGTCAAAAGTTTCCTCAGCCCAGTCCATCCCATGAATCGGTGAGATGCACTTTGCTGTTCTGCCTTGCTATCTGCTCATCTCTGCCCTGCAGAGGACAAGGACTGAACCCATCTCATTTGAACCCAGAGTAACCTCCAGGGCTTGCTTGCTTACCCCCTGTTTTGAAGTCTCAAGGCCATCAAAGACTTCCTTCAACTCTGTAACAGCACCTGGAGTCTTCCATCTGTGAGTCTTGCCCTGCAAAGGGTTGCCAAACCAGCCCTGGGCCATTGAAAGGTGATTTCTGCTGTCTAGAACCATCAAAGTTGACGCAGTGATGACTTTGCACCAATCGGAACCTACGCATCGATCTATGACGCTGACGTAGGAGCGGATTAACAACATTGCTCGATGAACTGCATGGCTTGATGATGATAAATGTGACTCCCAGATGATGCGGTGCCTGCATCATAAAGGAGTTTGTCAATGAAGTGTCCTTCGCTTGCGTGGATCGGAAGTATTTGATGTCAACGCTTGCTCCATCCAAGGTACTTTTTCAACGCAACCAGCATGAGTCATATAGCCAACCTGCCCTCCATCACGGTTGGAAAAAATTACAAAAAACAATTTGATGGACAGAATGTAGATCAATGTCTTACATTCACCCCAGTACAAGGATCTGGGCCTAAATCCATCGTTTTTTGCACTCCACACCACCCTGGGTCAGATAATGGCTTTATGCAAATCAGCTCTGACCCTGTGCCCCATGGGAACAGTCCAGTCCGAACTACAACAGCCATATCTTTCCCAGACCGGAATCAAGCATCCGAGGACCGGACCGGTTTCGAGGTAACACCTCTCATCAGCCCGGCTAGCTTGACTCCAGTGGTGTGGAGGCTCTGGGACCCACGTCTGAGCTACCCCAGTACACTCAGGGAGAAAATTACAAAAAACAATTTGATGGACAGAATGTAGATCAATGTCTTACATTCACCCCAGTACAAGGATCTGGGCCTAAATCCATCGTTTTTTGCACTCCACACCACCCTGGGTCAGATAATGGCTTTATGCAAATTAGCTCTGACCCTGTGCCCCATGGGAACAGTCCAGTCCGAACTACAACAGCCATATCTTTCCCAACCGGAATCAAGCAGCCGAGAACCGGACCGGTTTCGAGGTAACACCTCTCATCAGCCCGGCTATCTTGACTCCAGTGGTGTGGAGGCTCTGGGACCCACGTCTGAGCTACCCCAGTACACTCCATCACGGTTGGCCTGAACTTGGGATCTATCCTGATCCAGGGCTACCTCAGGTAACCCCTTAGAGCTATTTAACTCTAAGCACTAGACTTTGATTTAGTATTTACATATTCATAACTCTAGTTCTACTTATTGGATATCTGTCGTTTTGGTCTTGTTTTACTCATGGCAAATATAATCTATCTTCATAACCCTATGTGGAGTATTTTTGTGGTGTATTCATTGTAATATTGTGTGTGTGTGTTACTTTCCACATTGCCTCTTTAGATTAGCCTGACTACTCTGTGGCAAGCTACCAGAGTGTGAGCACAGGTAATCTCCAAATGTGCATCTGATTTAACCTGACTGGCGCTGTGGTTCCTGCTTGTACAGGGTGAATTGTATACTCTGACAACCAATAACCCCATTTCCAACACCTTGATTATGATATTTACATATAGAATTATAATTAGGCATTGTGTAATAAAAGATTTTCTTCCTGAATCCCTGTCATTTTATAAAGCTTGAGTATTTACTGATCTTGTGGGAGCTGTGATGAGGAGTATGGTGAGGAGTTATTTAGGTATGGTGTGGGGAGTGACGATATAACTTAGCCTATTAAGTTTGCTCAGGCAGGCAAAAATCTGTCTTCACAGCGGGCGGATTTCTCGTTCTATTACCACTACTATTACCATGGTCATCATTTCAAGCGACATTTCTACCAAAGCCAAAACCTCTGGATTTAAACAGATAACACATGAACCCAATATTTGTAAAGCGCTCAATTGTAGATACATGAACAAAATATAAGCAGTGTGTACGTGTTTGCACACTAAATGCAGCTTTACTGACTTTGCCAGCGCTTGTTTTTTGTTTCTTTTACTGTATTAGGCTGAATTTACTAAACTATGACTCCGCAATTGAGAGAGATCCTTCATTCCTCTCAAATATGGGCCTGCATTTTGTCATTCCACAGTTTCCTGTTTACGATTAGGACTTCTGGACAAGGGAGCTCTTTAAATCTGAGCTACTGGCTGTTGGCAAGACCTATTGTCTCTAATACATTAATATACTTGGATTGGACTTTTGAGTGAGGAGCAGGGCAGTGCTCTAGTGCAAAGGCCGATTGGGGCCCTTGCACTATAAATTGGATGCTCTGCAGCAAGAAGGTAACCTGTTAGTATCAGCGCTCCTGAGGCGGAAGCCGGGAGCTAGAGTAACTCATTTGAACTGTAGCTGATACCTTTTAAATTTTTGCCGCATTTAAAAAAAATACACACACCTTTCCATTGTGCACTTTCTACCCCCTTTTAACTGCACTGGACCTTCTAGACTGCTCTCCCCTCCTGGGACCTCCGGCAACATTGGCGAGCCGATTTTCGGGCTCGACAGGGTCACGGTCCTCTCCTCCCCAGGCGCAGACATTGGGCGCCATCTTGAGTGAGGAGCAGGGCAGCGCTCTAGTGCAAAGGCCTATTTGGGACCCTTGCACTATAAATTGGACGCTCTGTAGCAAGAAGGTAACCTGTTAGTATCAGCGCTCCTGAGGCGGAAGCCGGGAGCTAGGGTAACTCATTTGAACTTTAGCTGCTACCTTTTTAATTTTCGCCGCATTTTAAAAAATTGCACAAACCTTTCCATTGTGCACTTTCTACCCCCTTTTAACTGCACTGGAACTTCTAGACTGCTCTCCCCTCCTGGGACCTCTGGCAGCATTGGCGAGCCGATTTTCGGGCTCAACAGGTTCACGGTCCTCTCCTCCCCAGGCGCCGACATCGGGCGCCATCTTGAGTGAGGAGCATGTCAGCGCTCTAGTGCAAAGGCCGATTTGGGGCCCTTGCACTATAAAATGAACAGCACTTCCCGTCCGCGCAGCGGGCGGGCGCAGCGGGCGCGCCGATGGCGAGCCTGAGGCGCGCCAGAGGCAAGCCAGTCTGGGCCCGTCCAGGCCCAGCCGGGCTCAGGGCTAGAACCTATGCCCGTTCCAGCTGATGGCCTTATCAGGTATTCACGGAATGACCTTCTCCGATTGAGACCCCCAAAACATACACGCTGTCATTATGTGCATAAGCAAGACGCTACATACACTTATTGCGATCTCTGCAGCCCACATTCATGGGGATCCTATCTTAACCCTCCAGCCCCTACCTACCTGCGTATGGCCCTATTGAATTGCAGGTCCCTTCCCAAGCACTCTCTGGAGATCAATTTTATGTTACAGGACAATGATTTAGATATCCTGTTTCTTACCGAAACGTGGTTAACCTCTTATTCAGAGGCCGACATTGTTTGTGCTCTCCCTCCAGGGTTTCTTATCCACTCTCAGATCAGGCCCTCTGGCAAAGGGGGTGGCTTGGCTATACTATATAAAGATCATTTTGTTGGTAGAATGAAGGATGGTTGCATTCCGGATTCTGAAAGTTGCCACTTTTACTTCCAATTTTCTCCTATCACCTCCTTCACAGGCCTCTTAGTGTATCGCCCTCCAGGGAACTCTAATCAATCTGTTAGTTCTCTCCTGGAAACTGTCACTGTCCTGGCTTCCTCCACTGCTAATTGTACCATTCTTGACCCCTGGACAAAGTGGCGGCGGACCTCTTACTCGAGTTTAGATCATACGAGCTCCGTTTAGTGAATACGGGCGCCACACACAATAAGGCCACCTTCTTGACCCGGTTTTCACTAACATTCGGTCATTTCAGGCTAGCCCCCCTCTTCTTCTTCCCTGGTCAGACCATTTCTTGGTACCCTTCACCTGGCAGGTTGATCTCAAAATATCTCAAACCCCCAATGCATACATTTGCGAGAGGGCATGGTCCAAGCTTTCTGTTGAAAATTGGACTCGTACTCTTGAGCTCTCCATTCCTCCCCACGACCAGGAGCCAGTGGCAGCAGACACCAATTTTAAAAATTGGCTTACGAGCTCACTGGACTTAGTCCTGCCAAAAAAAAGACTGGGAAAAAAGATGGGCAGAGTTGGCTCTGCCCCCTGGTATACCCCTGAGCTCAGAATTCTAAGGAAAGGCTGTAAGAAGCTCGAACGCATTTGGAGAAAAGATTGGGATAAGGCAAACAAAGATATCTACCGTGACGCTATCAGAGCGTATAAAGTTGCCCTCAGAAAAGCCCAAACTGTATTCTTTGACGAGAGAATTAAAAACTCCTCTACGAGAGAAACCTAAAAGATTGTCAAAGAATTATTGAAGATCCCTGACCCCCCGCTGTCTCAAGACACATCAGGAGTCAAATGTAATGAACTTGCTAATTACTTTGACCTACAAATTAAAAACAACCTTTCTACTCTACCCCAAACGGATGGCCAGGCCACCGCCGTTAACTTGCTCCCAGACGCGGGTCCGCAGCTCAACACCATCAACCCAGTCTCAGTAGAGGAATTTCTTAAAACCTTATCCGCCATTAAAAGCGGTTCCCCTAGTGACCTAGTCCCTATGCGGTTTCTCAAACAGATTGCCACTACCATTGCCATCTCGGCAACTGAGCTTATTAACACCTCTCTTTCCCAGGGTATTGTCCCGCCCAGATGGAAAGAGGCCATTGTGAAGGCCCTTCTAAAGAAACCGCACCTCGACCCACTAGAGCTTTCAAACTTTAGGCCGATCTCCTTACTCCCGGGACTTAGTAAAATCACAGAAAGACTGGTGAATTGTCAACTTTCCCACTTCCTGGAGTCCAATGATCTTTTGCGTAACTCTCAAACCGGATTCCGCCTAGGCCAGGGTACTGAAACTGCCCTCCTCTCTGTCATCGAGGAGGCAAAGTGCATCTTAGATTCAGGAGGATCAATGGCAGTGATCCTCCTGGATCTGAGTGCAGCCTTTGATACGGTAAATCACCGTATCCTTATCCAGCGGCTGGCCGAGGTGGGAGTTCCGGAGTCCGCCCTGACTTGGTTAACATCATACCTGTCCAACCGCACCTTTCAAGTCTTGAAAGGCAATTCACGATCTGCCTCAATCCCCCTCCAGTGTGGCATGCCGCAGGGCTCATCCTTGAGCCCCACATTGTTTAATGCGTACATGGCCCCGATGGAGGACGCAGTTGCCCCATTTGGGATTAAAATTGGAAGTTACGCAGAGGACACTCAACTTGTCGTCTCACTTTCCCAACTCAATCAATGCCCGGACAGTCTTCATTTATGTCTGACGAAGACACATGCCTGGATGTGTGACTTCTCCCTTAAATTAAACGGATCAAAAACGGAAATTATGTTACTTGGTCAAATGTTGGCCTCAATGCCCACCTCCAGCTGGCCTGCTAGTCTGGGGGATCCTCCCAGCCCAAAAAAAGAAATTAAAAGCTTAGGGGTCTGGTTGGTAATTATCAAAACAACAAGTGGTCCTGAGCTTACAAGAATGAGGGAAACAAATAGATATAGATCACAATGGAATTCTATATAGTTCAGGATTCCTTGACCAGCCGGCCAGGGAATGTTTATTCGTTCAATAAGTCTAGAATCACAAAATACAGCATATAACCCAAAGCATCCGGGTTACATTGGGGCACAGTCCTGTGCCAAGCAAGAGAAAGAGAGGTGAGAAAGTGGGGGCAAGTGAGAGAAGATATCAGGCAAACAGAGTGAGCTTGCAGGTCACTGAATTAAATTCACATTGACAGTGTATCCTGGAGTCATTCATACAAACAATAATATCATGGAATTAGCTGTATGAATTACTCTACGGTCGTCGACGTTTCGATCCCCAGCTCAGTTACAACGGGATCATCATCAGGACAATTAAATTAATTTTGCCTGAACAAAAGTCAATTATAACACCTGTTTAAGAATAAAAAGGAAGGAAAAACAGAAATATATACAGTCATTATTAGTCTTGTCAGCGCTCATGTTATAACTACAGACATTGCATCCGGATTCGCAGTGTTTGGTGTTGCCGTGAGGCGTGGGACTTTTGTGAAAGGTCTCTAATGCTCATGCAATTATACCCAAGTATGCTTCCATAATTTGTGAAAACGCTACATATACATTTGTGGTAGTGAGTATTCATTTGGCTGTGACAGGTGAGACCGGTTGTTGGCACCATAAGTTGGGAGGCCGTGAAGGTTTGTGAGGTTTTGTGGTAGTGAGACAATATTGGTGTCATTCGGGGGTCATGGGGCCAGTGCTATCACATCGGGGCGTGTGACAACTGTTAGGTAATCGCGCCTACCAAGGTGGAGGGTTGAAATAAGATTATCCTCGGAAGGCAGGTCTGTTTTGTGTCATCAGTGCGATTTTTTCTGTTGAGAAAAATATATATAAAATATATAAAAAAAATATAAAAAATATCTCAGGGGATGTCCTTTGCAGATGGAAATTATTGGACATAAAGCCAAAATTGGCCTATTTACCATTATAAGAGAATCATTCCATTTTGGAGGGTGCAGTCAAGCCGAGGTTCTATGTAGGCGCAGTTATGGATGTGGAGTCACGCCTGATCTGTAACAAATATTATAATGACTGCATGTATTTTTACATCAGGAACCACTTTTTCTATGGCCAAGGGGGTGAAGTTTAAATTACCATATGCCAATCAGGGGAATATGGCACCGGAAAAATCGTCTTGTAAATAGTGAGCCAGGAACTGTGGTCCTTAATAGTAGCCCGGCTGTGGAGATATACAATACAGTTAATTCAGGCAAAGCAATGGTTTCAGAGAATTAAAAAAACGTTTGCCTGTGCAGTATTACCGTGGTTAAAATAGGAGGTTTCAGTGGTTTGCAGAAGGTCGATTTAGTTAGCGTACAATTTCTACAGCCAACCTCTGCAGAGAGAAAGAAATAGAATTCTTTTTTTTAAAAAAGGGGGGAAGGGGGGGGTCAGGTGATCGCGGGGCCACCAAAAGCGAGCGCTAAGTTACCGGCAGCTTCTGGGCAGGATCGCCTTCCTCCTATGTTGTGTGCAATCGGCGGATCACGCGGCCAGGCAGATCCCTGGTCCGCTCTAGAGTAAAGTAACAACTATTAGCAGATACACACGCAGGCTATAAGCTTGCTGTTCTATTTAGGAGCGGATTTCACGATCTTACCGGGTTTCAGTCTTCGGTTCTGCTCGGGAGCTGCTCACGATGGGGCGCTTCCGTGTGTGCAGAGACCTTCCTTGTTATTGGTTAGGTTGGGAGTCACGTGGTTAGGGCTGGCGAGCGCTCGCTCCGTTTCATTGGTGCAACGCCGGAACTGTGATAGGTAGGAAGTCACGTGATGCGGGCTAGCCGGGGCTCGTTCGAGTCTATTGGAGGCCCAACAGGCATGTGCTGGGGGGGACCATGAGCCAGAATGGCTTCATTGTGTAGGCGAGTGGCCATTTTGGGCAGGGAAGAGTATTTCACAGAAGATGACAGTTGAATATACCCTTCAGTTCGAGGGAGTGGGATTCAGTATGATTATTTATTGGGGTGTGAGTCTATAAGTAGTTGATGTGATAAATAAATAAATAAAAATAATTATAAAATAAAAATAAAAAATAAAAAGGTGCTCATACTGTGATCAGCATTATTTTGGTGAATAATTTTAAGGAAACTTCCAGGTATATACACGAGTATAACACAATATGTATAAAGACATTTTGCAGGTTTCTGCCAAAAAAGTCCTTTCGGAATTACGGCTGTTCTGGACCAAAGTTTGTAATTGGTAGGCTTACAACAGGGTCGTCCAATCCTCACTTCTGTTGAGCCCTGTGTGGATGGTATCAAATTGTATAATTGTCTTTAGTTCCTCTCGATTGAGGAGTTGGGCCAGGTTGCCTCCTCTTTTTGGAAGTTTTACTGTTTTTAACACCGTCCACTTTATGTCCTCTGCCGTATGTTTCAATTCTGCATAGTGTTCCACGAGGGGTGCATTTGGAGTTCCACAACGTATACAGCTTCTGTGCTGGCCGATGCGGGTCTTTATTTTCTGGGTAGTTTGGCCAACGTACATTTTTGGACATGGGCATAGAATAGCATAGACGACATTTTGGCTATTGCAGTTGGTGAAGCTTTTCATTGACAATGTCACATTATTATGGCTAAAGTTTCGTGCCTCAATAGTGAATTCACACATTGTGCAGCATCCACACTTAACGTGCCCCAGGATAGGAGGGAGACCCCAGTTACTTTCAATTGTGGTGGACGAGGTGGGAGCTGGTAATGCCGCTCTCACTAGATGGTCTTTCAGATTTTTACTCTTTTTAAATGCAAATAGTGGCCTATCTAGATGTATAGGGCCTGCATTTAGAGTGGGCCAATGCTTGAGAATGGACTGCCGGATTTTATTGGAGACAGGCGAAAAGGTGGTCACACATGCTATGCGCTCAGTTTTGTCTCTTTGTTTTGGTGTCAGAAGGACTTCTCGGGGACAGTACCAGGCCCTTTTGGTGGCTGTTTTAACCAATCTCCTCGGGTAGCCGCGTGCTTTCAATTTGCTCGATAGCACCTCAGCTTCCCTGAAATAATCTGCTTTAACTGAGCAATTTCTTCTGATTCTCAGGAACTGGGAATAGGGTAGGGAGTCCTTTAATGCCCTGGGGTGGTTGCTGTTGTAGCTCAAAAGTGTGTTGCGTTCTGTAGGCTTACGGAAGAGGCGTGTCAACAGTTCATTGTCATGATGGAAAATGGTCAAATCAAGAAAAGCTATCTGGCTTTTGTCATGGGTCAAGGTGAAACTAAGGCCGGCACAGTTGTTGTTCAACCAGTGGTTAAAAGAGTGCAATGTGGGTATGTCATGGTTCCATATAAGGAAGATATCGTCTATGTACCGACGCCATAAGCAAATCCCCGTGTAGAAGGGATTGCTTTCGGTTAAGATGTTGCCAGTCTCTAGGGCATCCATGAATAGGATTGCCAGATTGGGGGCAAAAATAGCCCCCATGGAAGTCCCCTTTACTTGTTGGTAGTAAGTATTTTCGAACAGGAAATAGTTCCTAGTTAAGCACAGTTCTAGGAGCTGTAGAATGAAAATGGTGGGGACCCTGTGGGGACGTGGTCTTGAGTCTAAGGTTTTTTGGATGACCAATAAAGCCGCTGTCTGCGGTATGTTTGTGTACAACGACTCAACGTCCATTGTACAGAGGGTGTGAATCGCTGGGTCGAAAGGGTGATGTTCCACCAAATTAATCATCTGCATACTGTCCCTCACGTAACAGATAGTAGATGGAACAAAATCTTTAATGAAGAAATCAACATAAGAACCCAAGGGCTCTAAGATTGAGCCACAGGCAGATACTATGGGTCTACCTGGGGGGCTGTCAATATTCTTATGGACTTTTGGGAGGGTATAGATGACTGGCTGGCGTGGGCTTTTTACATTCAAGAATAGGTGTTCCTTCTTACTCAAGAAGCCCTGGGAGACTGCATCCGTAGTGATCTTCAGTATGGTCTCTTGTATACTTTTGGTAGGGTTGCCTGGTAGCCTCTGGTAGTGCTCTGTGTTCCCTAACTGCCGTAGGATCTCAAGTTTGTAGGAGTCAGCGTCTTGGAGGACAATTCCTCCGCCCTTGTCGGCACTTTTGATCACAAGAAGGGTATTATTCTTTAGTGATTTGATGGCGTCTTTTTCTGCCCTAGATATATTATAGGGGACATATAGTTTTTTCTTTTCAATAGCACACAAATCTTTGTGTACCAATTTTTCAAAGGTTCTGACCTCTGAAGGGATCATGCTAGCTGATGGGAGGAATGTGGAAGGTGGGCGGAATGGAGTATTAACATTGGTTGCAGGGGGAGGATGTAATTGAAAGAAGGCTTTCAGACGAATTAGTCTAAAAAACCTGAGAAGTTCAGTTTGTAATTCCATAAAATCTGGACGAATGGTAGGTACAAAGGAAAGGCCTTTCTTTAGTAAGGCTATCTCAGGGTCCTGCAGTAGATGTTTTGATAAATTGAAAATTGGTATTAGTTCCGATGTACTGGAGTGGGAGCGCGAGGAATTTGTGGTTCCTGTGAGGCTTACCACTGGTAAAAATTGTTCCTGGTCTTGCGTTCCCCAGGAGGGTTGACCCATCTCTGCGGTTTCTTGACCCTGCCCCTTTGCGGAGTGTTGGGTTGGCCCCTCGGTAAAAAATTAGTTTGGGCTCCCCCGCGTCTTTGGTTACTGACACCTTCTCCTGGATCAGAGCTATCGGATGATTCCTCTGAGGTTTCAGAGAAGCCCACTATGTTTTGGCGTCTATTGTACCTGCCCCAAGGTCTGCTGTTAGGGTTAAATTGGGGCCTATTGACATAGAAGTCTTTCTGAAGGTAGGGGTAAGTGTTTTCCACGTTATAGTTCTTGATATCTTTTTTTATTTTGTTGGACTTCTTATTCTGTTCTATGCGGTGGAATTCTGCAACCGTCTTTTCTACCTGCTCTAATAGTTTTTTACAGTCTGCAGTGGGGTCAGAATCATTAATTTGTTTCAATAAGTCGCTAATTTCAGTTTCTAACGCTTTCAGGGTCTCTGAGGCAATATCGATACCTAGGGCTAGCCAATGTCGGGAGCATGTGGTGCCTATGTAGCTAAAGTTAGAGATGTACTTAGGGTTGTCTGTAAAGATCCCAGGTATATTGCGGACCTGTAGACCTACTGGAATTACATCTGCCTTAAGGTAATCTGTCAGCATAAGTACCATGAGTTGCAATCGTACTTGCTTCTTTTTTAATTTCTCCAATTGCTCAGGTAAAGAAGAGTTGGTAACTGTGGGTACATCAGGGGTATCAGATAGTAGGGAAGGACCAGAACAGAGTTGTTTAAGGTATTCTGCGGTGTACAAGGGAGCATGTGCTGACATAACTAGTCAGAGTAAGAGAAGTGAAATATACAGGAGAAGAAATGTGATGGCACTAGGGTGCCCAGCCTCGTAGTGACGAGGGTGAAGGATTCAGAAGAAACCCCTGCAATCATACGATTGCGCTTAATTGATCAAGGAGGGACAAGGGGAACCCATAAAATCGCTCGGGACCATGGGTGGCAAGTAATTATCAAAACAACAAGTGGTCCTGAGCTTACAAGAATGAGGGAAACAAATAGATATAGATCACAATGGAATTCTATATAGTTCAGGATTCCTTGACCAGCCGGCCAGGGAATGTTTATTCGTTCAATAAGTCTAGAATCACAAAATACAGCATATAACCCAAAGCATCCGGGTTACATTGGGGCACAGTCCTGTGCCAAGCAAGAGAAAGAGAGGTGAGAAAGTGGGGGCAAGTGAGAGAAGATATCAGGCAAACAGAGTGAGCTTGCAGGTCACTGAATTAAATTCACATTGACAGTGTATCCTGGAGTCATTCATACAAACAATAATATCATGGAATTAGCTGTATGAATTACTCTACGGTCGTCGACGTTTCGATCCCCAGCTCAGTTACAACGGGATCATCATCAGGACAATTAAATTAATTTTGCCTGAACAAAAGTCAATTATAACACCTGTTTAAGAATAAAAAGGAAGGAAAAACAGAAATATATACAGTCATTATTAGTCTTGTCAGCGCTCATGTTATAACTACAGACATTGCATCCGGATTCGCAGTGTTTGGTGTTGCCGTGAGGCGTGGGACTTTTGTGAAAGGTCTCTAATGCTCATGCAATTATACCCAAGTATGCTTCCATAATTTGTGAAAACGCTACATATACATTTGTGGTAGTGAGTATTCATTTGGCTGTGACAGGTGAGACCGGTTGTTGGCACCATAAGTTGGGAGGCCGTGAAGGTTTGTGAGGTTTTGTGGTAGTGAGACAATATTGGTGTCATTCGGGGGTCATGGGGCCAGTGCTATCACATCGGGGCGTGTGACAACTGTTAGGTAATCGCGCCTACCAAGGTGGAGGGTTGAAATAAGATTATCCTCGGAAGGCAGGTCTGTTTTGTGTCATCAGTGCGATTTTTTCTGTTGAGAAAAATATATATAAAATATATAAAAAAAATATAAAAAATATCTCAGGGGATGTCCTTTGCAGATGGAAATTATTGGACATAAAGCCAAAATTGGCCTATTTACCATTATAAGAGAATCATTCCATTTTGGAGGGTGCAGTCAAGCCGAGGTTCTATGTAGGCGCAGTTATGGATGTGGAGTCACGCCTGATCTGTAACAAATATTATAATGACTGCATGTATTTTTACATCAGGAACCACTTTTTCTATGGCCAAGGGGGTGAAGTTTAAATTACCATATGCCAATCAGGGGAATATGGCACCGGAAAAATCGTCTTGTAAATAGTGAGCCAGGAACTGTGGTCCTTAATAGTAGCCCGGCTGTGGAGATATACAATACAGTTAATTCAGGCAAAGCAATGGTTTCAGAGAATTAAAAAAACGTTTGCCTGTGCAGTATTACCGTGGTTAAAATAGGAGGTTTCAGTGGTTTGCAGAAGGTCGATTTAGTTAGCGTACAATTTCTACAGCCAACCTCTGCAGAGAGAAAGAAATAGAATTCTTTTTTTTAAAAAGGGGGGGAAGGGGGGGGTCAGGTGATCGCGGGGCCACCAAAAGCGAGCGCTAAGTTACCGGCAGCTTCTGGGCAGGATCGCCTTCCTCCTATGTTGTGTGCAATCGGCGGATCACGCGGCCAGGCAGATCCCTGGTCCGCTCTAGAGTAAAGTAACAACTATTAGCAGATACACACGCAGGCTATAAGCTTGCTGTTCTATTTAGGAGCGGATTTCACGATCTTACCGGGTTTCAGTCTTCGGTTCTGCTCGGGAGCTGCTCACGATGGGGCGCTTCCGTGTGTGCAGAGACCTTCCTTGTTATTGGTTAGGTTGGGAGTCACGTGGTTAGGGCTGGCGAGCGCTCGCTCCGTTTCATTGGTGCAACGCTGGAACTGTGATAGGTAGGAAGTCACGTGATGCGGGCTAGCCGGGGCTCGTTCGAGTCTATTGGAGGCCCAACAGGCATGTGCTGGGGGGGACCATGAGCCAGAATGGCTTCATTGTGTAGGCGAGTGGCCATTTTGGGCAGGGAAGAGTATTTCACAGAAGATGACAGTTGAATATACCCTTCAGTTCGAGGGAGTGGGATTCAGTATGATTATTTATTGGGGTGTGAGTCTATAAGTAGTTGATGTGATAAATAAATAAATAAAAATAATTATAAAATAAAAATAAAAAATAAAAAGGTGCTCATACTGTGATCAGCATTATTTTGGTGAATAATTTTAAGGAAACTTCCAGGTATATACACGAGTATAACACAATATGTATAAAGACATTTTGCAGGTTTCTGCCAAAAAAGTCCTTTCGGAATTACGGCTGTTCTGGACCAAAGTTTGTAATTGGTAGGCTTACAACAGGGTCGTCCAATCCTCACTTCTGTTGAGCCCTGTGTGGATGGTATCAAATTGTATAATTGTCTTTAGTTCCTCTCGATTGAGGAGTTGGGCCAGGTTGCCTCCTCTTTTTGGAAGTTTTACTGTTTTTAACACCGTCCACTTTATGTCCTCTGCCGTATGTTTCAATTCTGCATAGTGTTCCACGAGGGGTGCATTTGGAGTTCCACAACGTATACGGCTTCTGTGCTGGCCGATGCGGGTCTTTATTTTCTGGGTAGTTTGGCCAACGTACATTTTTGGACATGGGCATAGAATAGCATAGACGACATTTTGGCTATTGCAGTTGGTGAAGCTTTTCATTGACAATGTCACATTATTATGGCTAAAGTTTCGTGCCTCAATAGTGAATTCACACATTGTGCAGCATCCACACTTAACGTGCCCCAGGATAGGAGGGAGAACCCAGTTACTTTCAATTGTGGTGGACGAGGTGGGAGCTGGTAATGCCGCTCTCACTAGATGGTCTTTCAGATTTTTACTCTTTTTAAATGCAAATAGTGGCCTATCTAGATGTATAGGGCCTGCATTTAGAGTGGGCCAATGCTTGAGAATGGACTGCCGGATTTTATTGGAGACAGGCGAAAAGGTGGTCACACATGCTATGCGCTCAGTTTTGTCTCTTTGTTTTGGTGTCAGAAGGACTTCTCGGGGACAGTACCAGGCCCTTTTGGTGGCTGTTTTAACCAATCTCCTCGGGTAGCCGCGTGCTTTCAATTTGCTCGATAGCACCTCAGCTTCCCTGAAATAATCTGCTTTAACTGAGCAATTTCTTCTGATTCTCAGGAACTGGGAATAGGGTAGGGAGTCCTTTAATGCCCTGGGGTGGTTGCTGTTGTAGCTCAAAAGTGTGTTGCGTTCTGTAGGCTTACGGAAGAGGCGTGTCAACAGTTCATTGTCATGATGGAAAATGGTCAAATCAAGAAAAGCTATCTGGCTTTTGTCATGGGTCAAGGTGAAACTAAGGCCGGCACAGTTGTTGTTCAACCAGTGGTTAAAAGAGTGCAATGTGGGTATGTCATGGTTCCATATAAGGAAGATATCGTCTATGTACCGACGCCATAAGCAAATCCCCGTGTAGAAGGGATTGCTTTCGGTTAAGATGTTGCCAGTCTCTAGGGCATCCATGAATAGGATTGCCAGATTGGGGGCAAAAATAGCCCCCATGGAAGTCCCCTTTACTTGTTGGTAGTAAGTATTTTCGAACAGGAAATAGTTCCTAGTTAAGCACAGTTCTAGGAGCTGTAGAATGAAAATGGTGGGGACCCTGTGGGGACGTGGTCTTGAGTCTAAGGTTTTTTGGATGACCAATAAAGCCGCTGTCTGCGGTATGTTTGTGTACAACGACTCAACGTCCATTGTACAGAGGGTGTGAATCGCTGGGTCGAAAGGGTGATGTTCCACCAAATTAATCATCTGCATACTGTCCCTCACGTAACAGATAGTAGATGGAACAAAATCTTTAATGAAGAAATCAACATAAGAACCCAAGGGCTCTAAGATTGAGCAACAGGCAGATACTATGGGTCTACCTGGGGGGCTGTCAATATTCTTATGGACTTTTGGGAGGGTATAGATGACTGGCTGGCGTGGGCTTTTTACATTCAAGAATAGGTGTTCCTGCTTACTCAAGAAGCCCTGGGAGACTGCATCCGTAGTGATCTTCAGTATGGTCTCTTGTATACTTTTGGTAGGGTTGCCTGGTAGCCTCTGGTAGTGCTCTGTGTTCCCTAACTGCCGTAGGATCTCAAGTTTGTAGGAGTCAGCGTCTTGGAGGACAATTCCTCCGCCCTTGTCGGCACTTTTGATCACAAGAAGGGTATTATTCTTTAGTGATTTGAGGGGTCTGGTTGGAGCAGGATCTCTCGCTTAAAACACAAGCTAAAGAAACAGCAGGAATCTGCTTTGGTCATCTTCGGTCTGCTCGGAAAGTCCTTCCTCTTCTCCCGCAGCACTCTAGGAAGTTACTAGTACAAGGATTGGTGTAGCCACCATCAATAAGCTCCAACAGACTCAAAATGCCGCAGCTAGGCTATTAATGGGTATTTCACTGAGGACGTCAGCTAAACCGGCCCTCAAATCGCTCCACTGGCTCCCCATACGGGGGAGGATTAAGTTTAAATCTCTATGCATCACCCATAAACTTCTTCAAGGTAAAGGACCCTCGATCATGAAGAGCCTAGTTACGCCCTACAAGGCTAATAGGCCCCTGCGCTCCGATAATGAGTTCCTGGCGAGAGTGCCTAGAGTCAAGAAAGCACACACAGGAGGCCGCTGCTTCTCTGTAAATGCGGCCTCACTATGGAACTCTCTCCCCTTGAAATTGCGCGCAGAACCCTGCTATCCGCGCTTCCGAAAGCTCCTGAAAACCTTCCTTTTTCCTAAATGACCCTTTGCTCTCCTTTTTCCCTCTTGAGCATGATTCTACTGCAGTGCTGGGATGCCTCTTGATAACCATGCGCTATACAAAAATGTGTTACATTACATTACATTACTTTTAAGACTAAGCCCCTTGCTTTTATTGGATGGCTTGTTTGTCTTTCTCTCTCCCTTGACATTGATGGCTGTCATCAATGTTGTTGTGTGTGTCCCTCCAAGCAGCACTTTGGTCTCACAGTGCCCCAAATGGGTGCAGTATCCTCCCTTGCTTTGCCTTACTTAGTAGTGAATAAAAAAGGATAAAACGTATGTATTTGTATGGGTATAGCACATTGCACTTTAGCTTAAGCGGGTAGGATATTTAGGCAGCTGCACATTCAAATTTTTGGTTCAGCACTTTGCATTTTATAATATCAGGTTTTTTTTTAGTTTTTTTATTTACCTATATTATGTATTATGGAGTATTTTGAAATGTTTATTTATATTATTGTAATGTTTTGTATCTTGGATCTAATCAAATTTCTCCCTTCTCCAATATGCTTAAATATGTATTTGCATATGGTACAATTGTATGACTTTTCAATGAACTCTCATTAAAAAAAAAATAACAAAAAAAGATCTTGCTTTGCAGTAGCTGGGAAGGACTATTTTCTCTCTCTGCTTTGCTCTCCCTCGAGTGTCTCTACTTACCTTCTCAACCAGAAATCTCTTGCCCCCAGCCCCTTTGCTTTTTTTATCTTTCCATCGACTTTTTGCCACGCCAGCCTCTGTTTTTTGTCCATTTAAAGATGCCCTGCCGCAAGTGCACGTGCAGCTGGACACCAAAGAATCTGTTTATGTTTTTTTTTAACAAATCTAATTTAAACAATGAATGCTGTACATGCATGCGAATCCACAGCAGTCATGGTCGAACAGGCTTACTCCTTTAAACTAAAATGCATCAAAAATGCCTGCCGGACATGTGGCTACTGCCAAAGGACCTGTCCCAATCAGCTAGGTGGCATATGCAGTTATTTCACATACAATGTACACATACAGAATGTTTACCATGACTCGTGTTTCTTTCTTGAGTTTTGATGTGCACATAAATCCGCTGTTCTCGTTATTCTCACCTCTGCAATAGAGTAAATAGTACATCTAGTCCACTCAGTTTCATTCTGCATCAAAATGCTTATGTGTCAACAGTATGAAGGTTGCATTTGTGAAAATGGGGGGGGGGGGGGGTTGATTGTTCTGCGTGATGCATTATGAAATACATCACATTCAACGCACTGTAATCTCTAACGTTTCATTTGGTGTTTCTGTTGCTCAAAATCGTGTCCCTTGGAAACTGGGGGCCTCATTTATGAGGCAGTGCGCCACTTTTACGCAGCCGGTGCGTCACTTTTTGTGACGCACCAGTGGAGTAAAAAATGCGCCTTGTTGCGTCATATTTACAAAGTGATGCATCTAGGTAGATGCGTCACTTTGTAAACCCCTGCGCCACATTATACCTGCGCCAGGTATAATGTATGCAAGGGGCGCGTATTGGCACAAGGTAGGGTCGTAGAAGTGACGCAGTCAAATCTATGAGATTTCACTGCGTTACTTTTAGGACGCCGTTGCGTCAAAATCTTGCGCCTGCCTCACAGCAGGTGTAAGACTGACGCAGGCCCGTTCACATGGGGCTGGCCCCATGTGAAAGGACGCATTGCTGGAGTTGCGTCACTTTTGTGACACACTCCAGCAATGCGTCACTTTTGCGCTTACAGATACGTCAGAAATACTGACGTATCTGTAACTCCTTGCGACATGATGCGTCATACATTAAATATGACGCATCAGGAATGTCGCAAGGAGTGAGCACTGAGAAGTGACGCATCGCTGCGTTCACGCAGCGATGCGTCATTTCTCATAAATGAGGCCCAGGGATCGGGTATCGCTACTTATTAGTTGTACTGGAGAATTCTGTGGTTTTACCCGAGGTTCAGGTAGGTTATAGAAGAACCAGCTATGATTTAAGTTCCAGGATAGAGAAGGGGAGAGTCACCTTCTTATCGGAGGAGTTGCGCTTCCTGCTATGAGGGAACTATATATACGACATCCACCAAGCGTAAAGGAGTTTTTGGTGTTTATATTGATAATTCAAACTCGAACCAAGACTAGAGAGCAACCAGTCTGCAATATTGATCGAGTCACATTTGTGTAAAAACACACAATATAGCATATCGATTAGAAAAATGACGGGGTGGCATTTTACATCCACTATAGTCAATCAATATCAGGTTAATGAAATATAATTATGTAAGTGGAATTGATTAGCATTCAGGGAGCCTATGGTATTCTGAGTCGGTGCTCAAAAGTCACCGGTGCCTCTCAATACATTAAAGTAGTTATTAAATCTGTTAACAATTGAGTACTAGGAAAAAAAGTTATTCCAATATATGGGAGCAGAAGGTTTATTATGATTCATATAACAGGACTCTCCAATCTAGAGGAATAATTTTTTTTAATAGCACGAAGAAGAAATACATTCTCAAATACACACCTGCAAACAGTGTGTAAGCTATTTGTAGGAAGGGGGAGTCTCTAGTTGGCGCAGTGCAACACTAGCGACAAGCCGGGACTCTCCTCTTCCTCGTCAGGGCTGAGGGTTACCTTCCAGACAACCTCTGCTTACCCTCTAGGTAGTGTGGCTTAAGCAGTCGTAGGCTAATCTTTGGGGCACATAGGGTTAAACACTTGCAATATTACACCTTCACAACCAACCCACCACACAACGAGACCAGACTGTATTCTGTAAAAATATATATCTTTATATAGATTTTAAGCAGGCTTGTGAATACAGTCAACGTACTTTAAGGTATCGGTTCCAAATTACTTAGTTCAAGTTGCCACAGTTCTTTCTAGCAATAAGCGTTCTTTAGGGCCTTCAGGCCGGTTCAACAAAGTTCTTGTGGAGCGGGTGGCTTCCAGGGGAGCTGTCCCACGTCGCGTTGCCTTCCCGGGATCGCTGTTCGTTGCGGCTCTCAGCCGAGCAGGTCACGGGTCATTCGGGGCAGTGGTGCTCTGTGGCGGCAGGGTCCTTCCTTTGGCGTTCGCTCCGACCCTGGAGGCGGTGGCTGGGTGTTGGCGGCAAGTGGCAGTACGGTCCTCAAGTGCAGGACGTACCCAGCCAAGTGCCGGTGCAGATGTATGCTCACAGCTGAGCTGTCGGGCAAGATACCGACTCAGTGGATTCTCACAGGGCAATTGTCCGTCTTTGCAAGTGGATTGACGGCTCGTGGCGCAGTCAACTCGAGAGCTCGGACCGGACGGATCCTCCTTTGCTTTGCTCTCGGGCTCCCGGTGCAGTTGCGGTCACGGTGTTTGGGCCAGCGGCGGCTGGACCTCACTTTGCTTTCGCTGTTGCTTTGGGCCCCGGTCACGGTGGTCAGGTGGATGTCGTTGCCTTGGAGGAGATTCCTCCGTTGGTACTGCAGCGATAAGCAGCACCCACAGTCGCTTCCTTCAGGGTGTAGCGCCCACTGGTCCTGGGGCGCTGGTCAGGGGGCAAGTTCGCAGCAAGCCCTTGGAAATCTCTCAGCAGAGTTTGGCACAAAGTTTTGTAAAGCAAAAGTCTTCTCGTAGTCTTTCCTTTCTCCTCTCCTTCGGCAGCAAGGCACCAGACACAGGCAAGAGACAGCACCCTTCCTTGTCCTTCGCGGTCCTTCTCGTCGGGCAGAGTTCCTTCTGTAGCCCAAACCGGATCTAATTTTCAAGGAGCAGGGCTCCTTCTTTTATAGGGCATTTCTTTTGTTCTCGCAGGCCAGGGGGGCCTTTGCATAGCCACTTTCAGTCCTTGAGTACTCCGGCGGGTGTAATCCGGCTTCTGCTTTCAGTGTGAGGGGCAGGCGCATCAGACGCCCTACAGGAGGTGGAGCCAGCATTGCGCGGACAGGGGCAGCCAGAGTACCTTGTTGATGGGGCTTCGCCCTTCCTGGGCCAGATGTCGGCTGAGTCATCAGTCGCTCCCCAGGAGGGTGGAGCCAGCATTGTGGTGGCAGAGCACAGCAAGATCCAGAGTCAAGAGCCACTCCTACCTCCCACTAAGGTGTAATCTGCGCATTCACCACCTGCCCTCTCCCCAGCCCTGTCACTCACACATCCCAGACAGTCAGATATACATACCAGCAGAGGCGGGCTGAAATGGTTAGGCAAGCAAATGCTAACTTTCTAAAAGTAGCATTTGCAAACACAGGATACTAAAACAAACTTGACTACAAGAAATATTTTATCATCCTGAGTTCAGGCATACTAAACATGACTCGCTACCATGCTCCTTGAGCCTGCTGGGATTATAGCGTGTAATAATTCCAACAGCTCAGTCTGGCCTAATGGAGCAGGTAGCCTTCAATAGTGACACATCAGGGTTTGTCCTACCTTACACCTACAACGCACCCTGCCCGCAGGCCTACCATAGGGGTGACTAATATGTAGTCAAGGGAAGGTTCGGGGGCTGGCAAGTGGGTGCACTTGCTCAGCTAGCGTGACAGTACGAGACCGCACGCGGGTTCTGCGGGCGCAGTTCCCAGACACATCTTTACGGCTGCTACGGTGGGTGGCGCAACCAGCGCTGCAGGCCCACCAGCAGTATTGGCATCTACAAGCCCTGGCACTCCTGGTGCACTTTACTAGGGACTAACAGTAGATCCAATGAACCAATCATGGATACCAATCGCATGTACAATTTACAGTAGGGAGCACTTGCACTGCGGCACGGGTCAGCCGTGGCGCAGTGCCCTGAGTATCGGAAAACCAGCAAAACATCGGAGGCACATCAGCAAAAAGTGGAAGGGAAACTCACGCCAAGGTGCCAGGTCTAACATGTGTCCCCTCCAGCTGAAATGTGGGGGGAACTACCCTTCCCCAGGGAGCTCCACATCACTAAGGCGGAAAAATCTGGACAGACCGTCAGCGTTGGCGTGATCGGTGCCAGGGCGGTGTTCCACCGTAAAGTCCATACTCTGTAGAGAAATGTACCACCTCAACAGTTTCGGGTTCTCACCCCTCATTTGCATCAACCATCTGAGGGGCCTGTGGTCCGTCTGAACTCGGAAGTGAGACCCAAACAAGTAGGGTCTTAGCTTCTTCAGTGCCCAGACCACAGCAAATGCTTCACGCTCTATTGCACTCCACCTACTTTCCCGTGGAAGTAACCTCCTACTTATGAAGGCTACGGGTTGGTCAAAGCCCTCCTCAGTCATCTGTGAAAGAACAGCCCCTACACCATGCTCTGAAGCGTCTGTTTGCACTATGAATTCCTTGGAGAAATCAGGAGCCAGGAGCACGGGCGCCGTGCACATGGCAGTCTTCAGGGTGTCAAAAGCCTTCTGACAGGTGTCAGTCCAAATCACATTCCTGGGCTGCTTTTTCGAAGTCAGCTCTGTCAAGGGGGTCACGATCGTGCCATAGCCCTTGACAAACCTCCTGTAATACCCAGTGAGCCCCAGGAAGGCTCTCACTGCAGTCTGGGTCTTGGGGGGTTCCCAAGCTAGGATGGTCTCAATTTTGGGTTGCAAGGGGGCTACCTTGCCACTCCCAACTTGGTGTCCCAAGTACACCACTGAACCCTGCCCAATCTGGCACTTGCTTGCCTTGATTGTGAGGCCTGCTCTGCGCAGGGCCACCAACACTTCCCAGAGGTGTCGCAGGTGTTCTGGCCAGGTGTCACTGAACACCGCGATGTCATCCAGGTAGGCGGCACTGAACTCGTCCAGCCCAGCCAACACCTGGTTGACCAATCTCTGAAAGGTGGCAGGGGCATTCTTCATTCCAAATGGCATAACCCGGAACTGGAAATGCCCATCTGGGGTCGAGAATGCCGACCTCTCCTTTGCCCCATCGGTCAAGGCGATCTGCCAGTACCCAGACGTCAAATCAAACGTACTGAGGAACCGGGCAGTCCCTAGCCGATCAATGAGCTCATCAGCTCTGGGGATGGGGTGCGCGTCAGTCTTCGTGACTGAATTGAGTCCTCTGTAGTCCACACAGAACCGTAGTTCGGGTGTGGCTCCCGGCGCAGCAGCCTTTGGGACCAAGACCACGGGGCTGGACCAAGGACTGCTGGAAGACTCAACCACCCCGAGGGCAAGCATCTTGGAGACCTCCTCCTTGATGCAGGCCCGGACCCTGTCAGTCACCCTGTAAGCCTTATGCTTCACAGGTAAGCTGTCTCCAGTGTCCACATCATGGACGCACCAATCCGTGACACTCGGAACCAGGGAGAACAGGTCTGGAAACTGCCCCAGCAACTGGCGGCAGTCCTCCTGTTGTTCGGGGGTCAGGGTGGGTGAGAGGTTAACTCCATCCACTGACCCGTCCTTCTCACAGGCCACTAAGAGGTCAGGAAGAGGCTCCGACTCCTCTTCCATTCCGTCATCAGTTGCCAACAACATGCCCACTTCGGACCTTCGTAAGTGGGGCTTGAGGCGGTTGACATGTAGGACCCTCAAAGGGTTCCTGGGCGTCTTCATGTCCACCAAGTATGTCACGGGGCTCTTGCGCTCCACAACCTCAAATGGGCCTGTCCACTTATCTTGAAGGGCACAGGGCTCCACTGGGGCCAGGACATACACCTCTTGTCCAGGCTGAAGCTCGACCAGAGTGGCATTCTGGCTCGCTTCCAGATTTGCCTCGGCAAGTTGTCTGAAGCGTCTGGTCTGGTTTCTGAAGGCCAGCATGTAGCTATATACATTCTGGGGAGGTTTCCTGGGAGATTGCTCCCAGCCTTCCTTTACCAAACTCAGCGGTCCTCTCACGGGGTGACCGTACAGCAGTTCAAAGGGGCTGAACCCTAGAGACTTCTGTGGTACCTCGCGATATGCAAAGAGCAGGCATGGTAAGAGGACGTCCCACTTACGCCTCATCGGACCTTCCAGGCCCATGATCATGCCTTTCAGGGTTCGGTTGAATCTCTCAACCAACCCGTTACCTTGGGGATGGTAAGGCGTGGTGAACTTATACGTTACGCCACACTCTTGCCAAAGGGACTTCATATACTTGGATATGAAATTGGTCCCCCTGTTGCTCACCACCTCTAGAGGGAATCCTACTCGTGAGAAAATTCCCATCAGTGCACGTCCCACCACGGGGGCCGTCACTGTCCTCAGAGGGATGGCTTCAGGGTACCGGGTGGCATGGTCCACCAAGACCAGGATGAACCTGTTGCCCATGGCTGTCTTGGGGTCCAGAGGCCCAACGATGTCAATACCCACTCGCTGGAATGGCGTACCGACCACAGGGAAGGGTTGGAGGGGAGCCTTCTTCTTCCCTCCGGTCTTCCCACTTGCCTGGCAAGTCGGACAAGTTCTACAATGAGCGTCTGAGCTCTTGTGCATTTGGGGCCAGTAAAAGTGGGTGACAAGCCTGTCATAGGTCTTGTCCATCCCCAAATGTCCTGCTAAAGGCGCATCGTGAGCCAGACCCAGTAGGAAGGCTCTGACCTTCTGGGGTACCACCAGCACACGGGCTGACCCAGGTTCAGCAGCCTTAGGCTCTGAATACAGGAGGTCGTTCTCCCAGTACACATAATGTGTTTTGGCCTGAACACCATTGGCCTGGTCTGCAGCCTGCTGCCGCATACCCACGAGAGAAGGGCATTCTTTCTGCTCTTTGCAGAATTCCTCCCTAGAGGGTCCTCCTTCTTGCTGCCAATGGGTCAGCTCAGGCAGGTCCCCCAGTTCGGCGATCTGTTCCCCTGTAGGCTCCAGGGCATCCCCCTCAAGGTCTGCTTCCTCCTGGACCGTGGGAACTTCAGGGACCGGTTTCCCGCGCCCCCTGCGCCTTCTCCCTAAGGCCGGTTCCTGGGCCTCTCCTTCAGGCCCCAGGACCTCTTGATCACCCCTACTGGCTGCCATTGACCGGGTGGTCACGCACGCCCAGTCAGGCAGACCCACCATCCGCAGGTGAGTCGTTTTCTCCACCTTTTCCCAAGGGGAGTGCTCCAAGTCATTCCCTAGCAAACAGTCAACAGGCATGGTTTTTCTTACACAGACCTGCAGAGTACCAGAGACCCCCCCCACTCGAAGGGAACTTGAGCCATCGGGCACTGACTCTCTGAATTATCAGCGTTGATAACCCTACAGTAGGCATGGGGTACAACCTGCTCTTGAGACACCAGGTGCTGCCTCACTGCAGTCACGCTGGCTCCTGTGTCTCTAAGAGCCTCAGCTTCCTTGCCATTGATGATCACCACCTGCCCATATTTCTTAGTGTTAGAGGGCAGGTAGTTCGTAGGGATCATCTCACTGTCTCCTAGCGAGACCAGGGTCATGTGAACGGGATCTCCACCCCCCGGGACCATCATTTCTTCTCCCAAGTGAACGCTAGTCACTTGACGGGGCGGAGCACCAGTGGGTGCGGGTTTTCCAAACAGGCGACACTTGGGGTCACTGGATATGTGCCCAGGCTCGCCACATTTGTAACAATTGAAGGGCCCCTTTGGAACAGGTTTACCTGTCGGGCCCCATTCTGCTTTGGGGGTGGGGGAGGCTGAGAACCTTGCTGCTGGTTCCCCTGGGAACTACTTTGGGGGCCTTTTTGGAACCCTTTCTGTTTTCCCCCCTTGTCCCCCCCACTCTTCTGCTGGGGACCCTGCCCACTCTTGGCGGAGTCTCCCACGGGACCCTTGTGGACCTTGGTGCTGAGTCAGCGGTCCGCCTCCTCAGCAAGCTTCCTCGGGTTGGACAGCTTGCTATCGATCAGGTGTTGGCGTAACTCAGGAAAACAGTGATCAGACAAGTGCTCCCATGCAATCAAATCAAAGAGACCTTGAAAATCATTCACTTTGCTACCCTTCACCCAACCATCCAGTGCTCTGCAAAAGTAAGTCACATACTCCACATACGTATTCCCAGGCCGCTTAGTACATCCCATAAACTTCTGTCTATACATTTCAGGGGTAAGCCCGAACCTGTTCATTAAAGCTTCTTTCATGTGGGAATAGGATCTCTGGTTTTCAACGGGCAAATCTAGCAAGGTATCTCGCCCTTCGCTAAGGAACCTTCCCCACAACCCCGCTCCCCAATCCTTGTCAGGGACCCGGTGGGAGGACATGGCTACCTCGTATGCCCTAAACCACTGTCCTATGTCATCCCCCTTAAAGAACTCCTTAACTACGTCCTTCGGGATGTGCACTCTTGACTCTACCTGCACTGGCGATGTGCTGCCACCAGAGGGAGGATGATCCAAGCCTCTTTCTTTCAGGCTCATCTCCCTCATTTTCACTTCGTAATCCATTTGGTGCTTTCGCTATTCCAGCGCCATCCTTTTGGTTTCAAGCTCCAGTTGGATCTTTAATTCTGCCAGCTTTCTTTCGTGATTCCTCGTTTCCTTCCTGTCCGCCAGCTCCTCTGGCGACAGGCCTTTTCCAAAGCTGTGCACGCTGTCCTGCCTTTCGAGGTCAATCAGATCCCCAAGTGCATTCTGCTCCTCAGTCGCATCTTGCTCTGCGAGGGCGTCTTGATCCTCCGGGGTCTTTCTGGACTCTATCCAGGCTTTCATGGCCTTGTAGAGCTGTGGCTTGTTTTTGCAACCAGCGTGCGGAACCTTGAGTTTCTTGCAAAAGAACTTTAGTTCATCCTTGGTGTATGTATCCAGCTTCGCGGCGTCCCACTCCACCTCCAACACCTCGGAGGTTGTGGACTCCGCTCCATCCAGGCTCTTTGTGCCCGGCATGGTTCTCGCACTCGGAATCTTCTTTCGGCAACTTCAAAAGGCAAAGTCTGTGGCTAAGTAACTGGACTGTAATCCCTGTGCAGTGGTCAGAAGCTCAGGTATAGATATCGCAAGTGTAAATTCGAAAAATCCTCACCGCTGCGTCCAATGTAGGAAGGGGGAGTCTCTAGTTGGCGCAGTGCAACACTAGCGACAAGCCGGGACTCTCCTCTTCCTCGTCAGGGCTGAGGGTTACCTTCCAGACAACCTCTGCTTACCCTCTAGGTAGTGTGGCTTAAGCAGTCGTAGGCTAATCTTTGGGGCACATAGGGTTAAACACTTGCAATATTACACCTTCACAACCAACCCACCACACAACGAGACCAGACTGTTTTCTGTAAAAATATATATCTTTATATAGATTTTAAGCAGGCTTGTGAATACAGTCAACGTACTTTAAGGTATCGGTTCCAAATTACTTAGTTCAAGTTGCCACAGTTCTTTCTAGCAATAAGCGTTCTTTAGGGCCTTCAGGCCGGTTCAACAAAGTTCTTGTGGAGCGGGTGGCTTCCAGGGGAGCTGTCCCACGTCGCGTTGCCTTCCCGGGATCGCTGTTCGTTGCGGCTCTCAGCCGAGCAGGTCACGGGTCATCCGGGGCAGCGGTGCTCTGTGGCGGCAGGGTCCTTCCTTTGGCGTTCGCTCCGACCCTGGAGGCGGTGGCTGGGTGTCGGCGGCAAGTGGCAGTACGGTCCTCAAGTGCAGGACGTACCCAGCCAAGTGCCGGTGCAGCTGTATGCCCACAGCTGAGCTGTCGGGCAAGATACCGACTCAGTGGATTCTCACAGGGCAATTGTCCGTCTTTGCAAGTGGATTGACGGCTCGTGGCGCAGTCAACTCGAGAGCTCGGACCGGACGGATCCTCCTTTGCTTTGCTCTCGGGCTCCCGGTGCAGTTGCGGTCCCGGTGTTCGGGCCAGCGGCGGCTGGACCTCACTTTGCTTTCGCTGTTGCTTTGGGCCCCGGTCACGGTGGTCAGGTGGATGTCGTTGCCTTGGAGGAGATTCCTCCGTCGGTACTGCAGCGATAAGCAGCACCCACAGTCGCTTCCTTCAGGGTGTAGCGCCCACTGGTCCTGGGGCGCTGGTCAGGGGGCAAGTTCGCAGCAAGCCCTTGGAGATCTCTCAGCAGAGTTTGGCACAAAGTTTTGTAAAGCAAAAGTCTTCTCGTAGTCTTTCCTTTCTCCTCTCCTTCGGCAGCAAGGCACCAGACACAGGCAAGAGACAGCACCCTTCCTTGTCCTTCGCGGTCCTTCTCGTCGGGCAGAGTTCCTTCTGTAGCCCAAACCGGATCTAATTTTCAAGGAGCAGGGCTCCTTCTTTTATAGGGCATTTCTTTTGTTCTCGCAGGCCAGGGGGGGCCTTTGCATAGCCACTTTCAGACCTTGAGTACTCCGGCGGGTGTAATCCGGCTTCTGCTTTCAGTGTGAGGGGCAGGCGCATCAGACGCCCTACAGGAGGTGGAGCCAGCATTGTGGGACAGGGGCAGCCAGAGTACCTTGTTGATGGGGCTTCGCCCTTCCTGGGCCAGATGTCGGCTGAGTCATCAGTCGCTCCCCAGGAGGGTGGAGCCAGCATTGTGGTGGCAGAGCACAGCAAGATCCAGAGTCAAGAGCCACTCCTACCTCCCACTAAGGTGTAATCTGCGCATTCACCACCTGCCTTCTCCCCAGCCCTGTCACTCACACATCCCAGACAGTCAGATACACATACCAGCAGAGGCGGGCTGAAATGGTTAGGCAAGCAAATGCTAACTTTCTAAAAGTAGCATTTGCAAACACAGGATACTAAAACAAACTTGACTACAAGAAATATTTTATCATCCTGAGTTCAGGCATACTAAACATGACTCGCTACCATGCTCCTTGAGCCTGCTGGGATTATAGCGTGTAATAATTCCAACAGCTCAGTCTGGCCTAATGGAGCAGGTAGCCTTCAATAGTGAGCTACGATTTTTGTTGTAAGTCACTACTAGGACATGCCACACACATCAGGGCTTGTCCTACCTTACACCTACAACGCACCCTGCCCGCAGGCCTACCATAGGGGTGACTAATATGTAGTCAAGGGAAGGTTCGGGGGCTGGCAAGTGGGTGCACTTGCCCAGCTAGCGTGACAGTACGAGACCGCACGCGGGTTCTGCGGGCGCAGTTCCCAGACACATCTTTACGGCTGCTACGGTGGGTGGCGCAACCAGCGCTGCAGGCCCACCAGCAGTATTGGCATCTACAAGCCCTGGCACTCCTAGTGCACTTTACTAGGGACTAACAGTAGATCCAATGAACCAATCATGGATACCAATCGCATGTACAATTTACAGTAGGGAGCACTTGCACTGCGGCACGGGTCAGCCGTGGCGCAGTGCCCTGAGTATTGGAAAACCAGCAAAACATCGGAGGCACATCAGCAAAAAGTGGAAGGGAAACTCACGCCAAGGTGCCAGATCTAACACT